>NC_084738.1:2354151-2514151 GCF_033978785.1 Entelurus aequoreus
TTTCACACTGTATATGTGTTGTCTGTCTAATTATAAATAATGCAGACGAGGCGTGTTGGCTGAGTTCTTGACGTTTACTTTCACAGCGTGGCAACATGCAACACTTTTCGGGGCTACCGCGCATGCTCGTAACTCCCGTTGCATGCTGGGTAGTGTAGTTGTTATATTCAGCTACAGGGGTCACCAACGCGGTGCCCGCGGGCACCAGGTAGCCCGTAAGGACCAGATGAGTAGCCCGCCGGCCTGTTCTAAAAATAGCTCAAATAGCAGCACTTACCAGTGAGCTGCCTCTATTTTTTAAATTGTATTTATTTACTAGCAAGCTGGTCTCGCTTTGCCCGACATTTTTAATTCTAAGAGAGACAAAACTCAAATAGAATTTGAAAATCCAAGAAAATATTTTAAAGACTTGGTCTTCACTTGTTTAGATAAATTCATTAATTGTTTTACTTTGCTTCTTATAACTTTCAGAAAGATAATTTTAGAGAAAAAATACAACCTTAAAAATGATTTTAGAATTTTTAAACACATATACCTTTTTACCTTTTAAATTCCTTCCTCTTCTTTCCTGACAATTTAAATCAATGTTCAAGTAAAAAAATATTTTTTATTGTAAAGAATAATAAATACATTTTAATTTAATTCTTCATTTTAGCTTCTGTTTTTTCGACGAAGAATATTTGTGAAATATTTCTTCAAACTTATGATTAAAATTCAAAAATATTATTCTGACAAATCTAGAAAATCTGTAGAATCAAATTTAAATCTTATTTCAAAGTCTTTTGATTTTCTTTTAAAATTTTTGTTCTGGAAAATCTAGAAGAAATAATGATTTGTCTTTGTTAGAAATATAGCTTTGTTTGTTATATATTGTTTGTTATATATTCTAACAAAGTGTAGATTGGATTTTAACCTATTTAAAACATTTCATCAAAATTCTAAAATTTATCTTAATCAGGAAAAATTACTAATGATGTTCCATAAATTCTTTTTTTTAAGTTTTTGTCTTCTTTTTTTCGGTTGAATTTTGAATTTTAAAGAGTCGAAATTGAAGATAAACTATGTTTCAAAATTTAATTGTCATTTTTTTCGTGTTTTCTCCTCTTTTAAACCGTTCAATTAAGTGTAAATATCATTAATTATTAATAATAACATAGAGTTAAAGGTAAATTGAGCAAATTGACTATTTCTGGCAATTTATTTAAGTGTGTATCAAACTGGTAGCCCTTCGCATTAATCACTACCCAAGAAGTAGCTCTTGGTTTCAAAAAGGTTGGTGACCCCTGCTCTAGCTCATAACATTTTTCCCCCTATAAAGAAATAATGTTAACTCAATAAAGTGTATTTCTTTGTTTAGCTTTAACTTTTCCTTTTTTAGCATTGTAACCACATTTGCAAAGAACTTTTCTCTTCATAGAATTTTCTTTCAATAAAGAAATAAAGTGCAAAAATGTCAAAGCATCATAACAAACAATTATGTCAAAAAGCTGCAGAAGTGCACTTTTTGGAGAGCTGTATTATTTTCAGTTTTGTGCCCAAGGGACTGATTTTATTTAACACTATATTATTATTTATACACCTATAGTGATCACAGAGACAGCTTGTTTTTGTGTTACTGGATATATTTGTTTCTCTGAAAAATCTCACTTAATATACTTTGGGTAACAACAGTCAATATTTATTTATTTTATTTTATTAGGTGGGTAACAGTCAATATTTATTTATTTATTAGATTTTATTTTTTTATTATATAATAAAAGTGAGCTTTTGTTAAACCAAATATTGTGTGTTTTTTTCCATATACAACAACCTATCTGGACTCGATAAGAGAATCGATAAGGAATCGGTTCGATAAGAGGATTCGATAATAGGCTCGAACTCGATAATTCCTTATCAAACATCATCCCTAGACATGTATCTCATGCGCACGAGAAACTCTCGTGCGCACGAGAAACTTTTTATAAAACTTTTTTTTTTTTTTTTTTTAAATAAAAAGTTTCTCGTGCGCACGAGAAACTTTCTCGTGGCCACGAGAAAACATTGGATGCATGCACATGGTTTGAGGTGTGTGTTAAAATGGCAGTTTAGGAGCTAATTTGGCTGTATTTCCAACTAGGACTTTCCCCCATGTGTGTTGTGGCAAAATGTGAATGCCTGATTAGTAGGTGTGAGACAAACACTTTATCTTCCTGGCTACGTGTTTGACATTATTTAAGACTTTATCTGATAAAGTCTTAAATAATGTCAAACACGTAGCGTTACAGGCGTTCACATTTTGCCACAACACACATGGGGGAAAGTCCTAGTTGGAAATACAGCCAAATTAACTCCTAAACTGCCATTTTAACACACACCTCAAACCATGCGCACGCATCCAATGCTTTCTCGTGGCCACGAGAAAGTTTCTCGTACGCACGAGAAACTTTTTATTTAAAAAAAATATATATATATATATATATATATATATATATATATATATATATATATATATATATATATATATATATATATTTTTTTTTTTTTTTTTTTTAATACGAGATACATGTCTAAAAAAAAAAATTCCCCATGTCCCTTTAGGGGCTCCGTAGGAAAGCAATTAATTAATTAGTTTTTAAAAGGTAAGAACAACTTCACAGACCCAAACCTAAAGTTACCACTGTACTTTAAAAGGTTATTTCCTGAGCTTGTAGGTTTTTTTTGTTTTTTTTCATCTTTACGCAGCTCTGTCAACCCCAAAAGGCTGGCAGCAAGGTTAAACATCCGCCGCTCTTGTTTCATTAGCCTCGACCCTTGACCCCCGCAGCGCATAATGTTGTCAAATGTGTCGGGCGCCGCGTTATCGGCGAGCTACGACGATCAATGGGTAAAAGAAGAGAGGCCCTGGGGGGGGGGTTGTGTGGCCACTGTGCCCCTAAAGCGGGGCGCCAAATGGAAAGGCCCGTCAATAATGTTTTAATGTGTGCATGGCGGACAATTAGTGGCACACAAAACACAGACATGCAGTCGCATTGATTTGTTTACGCGCATTAGTTCGCCTAATCTGCATCGGACTCAAAACACGCACTTCAATAAATTCCGAAAAGTTCATCATGCCCATTAAGGACAAAATGAGACATTTTTGTGCGATTGATTTCATGGTTGAAAAATAAATGCACTTTGTATGCCACAAATGTGTTTTACATTCAATACACACAAAAAATGTCAATGCTATTGGCTGACGACCTGCCCACTGTGTACCCCGCATTGTCCCTGAAGTCAGCTGGGATAGGCTCCAGCTTTGACCCTAATGAGGATGAGCGGTGTAAAAAAAAAAATGAATGGATGTCAAACATCTGCTTTTGGAATGCAAAAATTTAAAATAGAATTTTGCTCACTGTGTTGAAACTGGTTATCTTTTGCTGTCTGAACTGTACGACTTGCTAAATACATTTGTTGACCTACAGTTACAACATTGTCTCAGTGTAAGGCAAAGCATGCATTCGTTTTAATAAATAAATAAAAAAATGAAAAGAAAAATTATATAAATACAGTCCTGGTGAAAAGTTTGTAAAGAACATAATGTCATGGCTGTCTTGAGTTTCCAATCATTTCTACAACTCTTATTGTTTTGTGATAGAGTGATTGGTCACTAGAAACATTCATGAAGTTTGGTTCTTTTATGAATTTATTATGGGTCTACTGAAAATAAGACCGAATCTACTGGGTCAAAAGTATACATACAGTAATGTTAATATTTCACTATCGCTATCTGCGCCACTGTTTCACTGCAAAAAGGCGCTTTTGGTAGCCATCCACAAGCTTCTGGTTGAATTTTTGACCACTCTTGACAAAATTGGTGCAGTTCAGCTAAATGTGTTGGTTTTCTGACATGGACTTGTTTCTTCAGCATTGTCCACACGTTTAAGTCAGGACTTTGGGAAGGCCATTCTAAAACCTTCATTCTAGCCTGATTTAGTCATTCCTTTACCACTTTTGACGTGTGTTTGGGGTCATTGTCCTGTTGGAACACCCAACTGCGCCCAAGACCCAACCTCCGGGCTGATGACTAGGTTGTCCTGAATAAATTGAAGGTAATCCTCCTTTTTCATTGTCCCATTTACTCTCCGTAAAGCACCAGTTCCATTGGCAGCAAAACAGGCCCAGAGCATAATACTACCACCACCATGCTTGACGGTAGGGATGGTGTTCCTGGGATTAAAGGCCTCACTTTTTCTCCTCCAAACATACTGCTGGGTATTGTGGCCAAACAGCTCAATTTTTGTTTCATAATCATCAAAATTACATCAAAAGAAGGCTTGAAATATATGGAGTTGTACGTTAAGAGCCAATGTCATGTATTACTTTTACATTGCAAATCTAATTGTTGGAATAAAGAAACCTTTGCAAGATATTGTAATTTTGGGGGAGTTTTACCTGTGTTTTGGTGAAAAATTTCAGAAAAAAAGTTTCTGTGTTGGCTGCAGAGGACACTGGCTCTTATGTGTTTCTAGAGCAGCTGGAGGGCACTTTTTCAAATGTTGTTGAGACTGACAAATGATGACTTTTAGACTACAAATTACACACACAGGAAAAAACAAAGTGGCAACTAAGGATGCCAAAATAAAAAAGATTCATATCCAAATAATATTTATTCTGATTTGGAATGTATTCTATTTTTTTTTAATGCATTATTAAACAATTTCTGCACTTACTCACCGGGTTACAAGAGGAGTTTTGGTTTTTACTGGTTCAGTAAAAAAATACAAAGTTTTATTATGATTTATATACCAAATACTATATCGCAAGAATCGATTCTGAATCAAATAGTTAAAGATTCACGTCCTTAGTAACTAGAATTGTGACGCAGTTAGTTCTCCACCGGAGTTGAAACCGGCTTTAAGGGTCCCTTTTTTTTTTCAGGTTGGACTGGATTGTTTGCGGAGAAAAGCAAAACTTCCCCTACTAGGTAAAAAAAAAAAAAAAAAAAAAAAAAAAAAGAAGAGAAAAATCCCTTCAATGATTTTAGTCCAGCGAACAAAAGGCAGCAGCATAAATGCCATTTCATATTAGACTTTGATCCGATCAGTCGTCCACAATCACGGGAATTACTGCAACAAAGCGAGCTAATCATTTCCAGGATGCTGCAGAGACCCATTGAAGCCATTACCGCTTAAATAGAATCATTGACTCCCATCTCTATCTTCTCCTCTGCTTTGGGCTGAAGGGCTTCACAAATCCTATTAAGACGCAACTGAAAATCTTAACTGGAGGAGGAAAAAAAAAAAAAAAAAAAAGTCTCCTGTTGGCTCTCACTGCAATAATCATTATTTGCATCAGGATCATTTTTGGTGTGACGCGTTCTGCTTCTCCCAGCCTGCCGGACGCAGACCACCGCCATTACTTCGGTCTTCCTCATCAATAAAGTGGGTTCTGGTTTAGACCGCTGATGTCTTATCAGCGCCGGTCGCCATCTGGGTCAAGCATTCCAAACCAGAAGTGGTTTGATGAGGACCTCTGAAATAACCCCATTAAGTCAAAGAAAACTTATCAAAAGCATTTTTAATGACGGACACAGAGGAAGAAAGGGACAAACTGCTGCTTTTGAGAGAAAGACAAACATAAAAAGTTCAAGTGGATGCCATCAAAAAAAGGTGGACTTATGTGAACCACAAAAAAACGAGAGGAATCAACTAAATCTGCTGGAACTGCTTGTAAGCTTTTGAGTCTTTGTCCTGCACCGTTTGTGCTAAAACACTTTTCAAAAAGACAAAAATATAGATCGTAAAAAAAAAGATCCGAGATAGACGAGCGCCGCGCCAGTGCAGGGACTCACTTGGGCTTGGTCTCGGCGTCTGTGACCTGGCGGATGAAGACGGCGTCCTCCGGGTGGCTGACGTCGCCCATCTCGTGCATGTAGGACGAGGCGATGGCGACCATGCTGCCGTCGTTGTTGAAGGCCAGCGAGGCGATGCTGGTGGGGTAGCGGTGGAACTGGCACAGGCGCTTCTTGTTGAACGGGTCCCAGATGTTGACGAAGCCGTCAGAGCCGCCTGGACGGACACACGAGGGGAGAGGTTCTCAATATTAGGAATATTTCATTAAGTTTCTATTTATTGTGTTGGATGATTCTGACAAAAAAAATATCAGTTCCAGTTGCGGTTTATTTGGAACATGCATACGATACAATGTAAGGCATCACATATTTCTAGTTGTTATATTACAGCACGTCCGAAAAGGAGTAGGAAGAAGCTGAGCTTATTTAATCCTACCCCTTTTCATACCATAGCAGTTTTATCCCATTTCCTTGTTCTCTTTAACAGAGAAGTGAATAAATAATATACCATAGTCGGCTGGCAGAGCTTCATAGCAGCAGTCGACCTCCAGGGCCCCAACTCCCCGCCCCTCTGTTGCGAGTTTGTCGTGATTAAATGTAACATGTTTATGTGTGCATTGCATGGAGTTTTTTCCCCACTCCAAACTAGGCCCCCATAGGAGCCCAGTCTAGATTGTATTTTTTTACTCATCTTCTTCCCCAGTGTTTTACCTTTTTCTTTTCTTTTACGGGGCGCCTTTGGCGACCCATCAGCGTTCCTGTTCTGTAACCCTGTGCACTGTTTGTCTAATCTTGAACGGGTTTGTGCTGAAAACGTAATTTCGTTGTACTTGTGCAATGACAATAAAGTCCTATTCTATCCTATCCTATCCTACCACAGTAAGTAACCAAATGTTAAATACATACCGTATTTTTCGGACTATGAGTCGCAGTTTTTTTTCATAGTTTGGCTGGGGGTGCGACTTATACTCAGGAGCGACTTATGTGTGAAATTATTAACACATTACCGTAAAATATCAAATAATATTATTAAGCTCATTCACGTAAGAGACTAGACGTATAAGATTTCATGGGATTTAGCGATTAGGAGTGACAGATTGTTTGGTAAACGTATAGCATGTTCTATATGTTATAGTTATTTGAATGACTCTTACCATAATATGTTACGTTAACATACCAGGCACCTTCTCAGTTGGTTATTTATGCGTCATATAACGTACACTTATTCAGCCTGTTGTTCACTATTCTTTATTTATTTTAAATTGCCTTTCAAATGTCTATTCTTGGTGTTGGCTTTTATCAAATAAATTTCCCCCAAAAATGCGACTTATACTCCAGTGCGACTTATATGTTTTTTTCCTTCTTTATTATGCATTTTCGGCCGGTACGACTTATACTCCAAAAAATACGATAAATAATTATCTTTATCTCACAAAAAAAATTAAAAGGGTTCAAGATGTTCATCATAATTCTTGTTCTGTGTACTTTGTGAACACTTGTAGTTTGAACAGTCTCTTACAATGAATCATATTGGTGCTTTGTTTGATTTCTTTGGTTAATCCATTCCATAATTGAATTCCACAGACCGTATTTTTCGGATTATAAATCGCTCCAGAGTATAAATGGCACCGGCCGTAAATGCATAATACAGAAGGAAAAATAAATGTATTTGATAAAAACCAACACCAAGAATAGACATTTGAAAGGCAATTTAAAATAAATAAAGAATAGTGATTGCCGTTTTTTGCTGCATATTTCACTACTTCCATCTTGTAACTTGCAGTATATGATTTCCTTTTCGGTCCCATTTTTCTTCAGCCCTTCTCAGTTTTTATAAGTTACCGCCAATGTTGAAATTATCAATTTTCATAGGTACGGAAGTAGTAGCAGGTAGCATCTTTTTTTTCACAATACACTTCTGCCATGACCCGCCCCGCCAAATTTTTATTGGTTGACGTGTGTGTGTGACGATTGCTGTTATATGTCTAGTCTCTTAAGTGAATGAGAAAATAATATTTGATATTTTACGGTAATGTGTTAATAATTTCACACATAAGTCACTGCAGAGTATAAATCGTACCCCCGGCCAAACTATGAAAAAAACTGCGATTTATAATCCTAAAAATACGGTACTGATAAGCTAAAGGTTTTAAGTGTTGTACAAGCATACACATGTTTTAAATTAGATTTTCCTCTAAGGTTATAATTCTCCTCTTTTGTTGAGAAAAATTGTTGTACATTCTTGGGTAGAAGGTTATAGTTTGCTTTGTACATCATTTTAGCTGTTTGCAAATGCACCAAATCGTTGAATTTCTATATTTGTGATTCAATGAATAAAAGGGTTTGTATGTTCTCTACATCCAACGTTATGTATTGTTCTAATTGATCTTTTTTGTAACACCGTTAGTGAATGAAGCGCACATTTGTAGTTATTTTGTAGTTATTTCCCCATATTTCGACACAATAACTGCAAATTATGATTTTCTTGCTTTCAAATGGAGATCATTAAAGAGATCATATCATGATTCTTTGGGATCATTTTTTTCCCCACAAACAATGCGCCAAAGCTCCATTGAAACTTTTGAGAGTTGCGAATAGAGAATAAAAATATATTTGTTTTAAATGCCAAAAGAATAAAAGAATAACGGCGGAAGATATTAAAATTTGACGCAAGCCGGTTACCGTTCTGAGCGCCATAAGCCAAATTTTTCTGATATCGTAGCAGTTCTCTTGTAGCCTAAGGGTGTACGCATTTACAATTTATGCCACATAAAGTGGGTTCCATTCTCGGCAGCGTTATTATTTAATGTCAGCGATTGACTCACTGGGTGGTGGTAAGCTACTATAGTAGCTACAGCTGCCCCTGAAAAAAAAAAAAAAAAAGTCTGGACACGCCACTGCCGCCTCCACCCACAGAGACAAAGAGTGGATGAATGACAAGAGGGTTCACTGTTTTGGTTCCGTTATAGATAACTTAAAATGTTATTGCCGCAATTTGACAAAACTTTCTGGACATGTCAGAAATTGGATACAGAACAAGTATCCAATTTGGGGGTTGATCCGAACCATTTCTACATAACCATGCAAGGCCCCGCCTCCACCCACAGAGACATAGGGAGTGGATGAATGGCAAGCAGGTTCACTCTTTTTATTTCTTTTGTAGTGATTCGGATCAGTCCGGATGAAAGATCTTTTCACAGGATTCTTTACCATTTTGAAATAGGGCCTGGTGCAGGTTTGTACCATCTGAATGCTTCTCTAGATTATTATTATAATCTAGGGCTGCAACTAACAACTAATTTGATAATCTATTAATCTGTCGATTAATAATCGGATAAAAGAGACAAACTACATTTCTATCCTTTCCAGTATTTTATTGAAAAAAAACAGCATACTGGCACCATACTTATTTTGATTATTGTTTCCCAGCTGTTTGTAAATGTTGCAGTTTATAAAAAATAAAATTAATCGCCAACTATTTTTATAATCGATTTTAATCGATTTAATCGATTAGTTGTTGCAGCCCTATTATAATCATTATTAGACTCCGCAAAGAAACTTCTTAATTGTCTTCTGCCGTCCTTCATGGGAGGTCCCGGAGTAATATTGCGAATGATACGCAGGCAAACAAACTAGTGCGTTACGCACAATGTTTGGCCGTACGATAATCAATACGGCGTACAAACCGGGGCAAAATTATTCTCCAAAAGGAGAGGTAATACTGGATGTTCTTTTTTTGATCAAAGAAGAGTGTAAAATTATCTAATTTGTGGAAAGGTGTACAGTAGAGCTGTACCTGTAGCGAAAGTGTTGTGCAGACTGTGGAAAGAGATGGCGTTGACGGGGTAAACTTGCTCCATTCCGTCCTCTTTCAGCCTGTGGCACTTGAAGGCGTACTTCTTCTTCTGAACCTCCAGGCTCGGATCCAGGTACTCCACGGCCACGCGGCCCTCGATGGAACTCAAGACGTAGCCCTGCGAGAGGGGAAGACAATGACTCGTCAGCACGCCTGACAGCTTGGGGTCGAAGACCGCTCTTGTCCCGGGCGAACCTGCTTGTTGGGGAAGGCCCGGATGCAGCGGGTCTGAAACTTGAGGCTTGACTCCCGCTTCTGCTGCACGTAGCCCATGTTCCTTAAGTCCCAGACCAGCACGCGTCTTCCTGCCGTGCCCACGATCAACCTGTCGCCCGCCACGGACATGGTGTACACCTTGGACACAGTGGGAAAACAACCACCCCTGAATAAGACGAAATACCTAGCATCTTTGCAGTGGCGTCTTGATGGACGTACCTTATCAGGTTGTGTGAAGGTGCCGGCGTTGCAGGGTGCCCTCGGGTCCCACAGTCGAACGGACATGTCCCAGCTCCCCGTCACCATGACGTTCACCTCGGGGCAGTGCTCCACGCAGCGAATGGGAGCGTCGTGCTTTCCCACCACTGTATCTGTAACATGATTTGAATCCCACAACATATTTGAGACAATTGGATGGGAAGTTAAAAGGAGATCCATCATGATGAGATACAGTGGGAGCAGTTTATGTGGACCCCCTCGTCGACTGGCTGACTGACGTCGACATAACTGAAATCAAAACAAGCAATTGCTTGCACATTTACTTGTGACTTTAGCCAGAAGCAAAGGAGAATGGGCAAAATAAGGATTTTTTTTTAAAGTTTGTTGACATGGTTTTACTCGGCGTACATTTTTATTTTGATTTAAAGTATATTACGTAATAAAAGTATACATGCATTTATTAAAAAAACAAATGTATAAATACTAGGGGTGTAACGGTACGTGTATTTGTATTGAACCGTTTCGGTACGGGGGTTTCGGTTCAGTTCGGAGGTGTACCGAACGAGTTTCCACACGGACATATTAAGTAGCGTACCGCACGGTGTGTAAACAATGCACAACGAGGCACAACACACGGCATGCTAGCAGCGAGCGGCCTACGACAACATGTAAAAGCCAGAGCTGGAAGACCCTCCTGCCCCGTTAAGATCTCCCGTTTGGGAACACTTTGGCTGCGCGATACAACAATGGAGGACGGAGGTTTGCCGACATTGTTCAGCAGCTGCTTCTGACGACACGTCAAACATGCTAACCCATTTGAAGCGTCACCACCGCATTCAAGCAGCCTTTCCTCGGCGAGTCAGGCAGGGCTAAAGCAATAACAAATGTTTTTATAGCAGCAGATTTAAGACCATATGGCATTAGTAGGGGAAGATACTCGAAACCGGTTTTCCCGGTTGTTTGATAAGAAAAGAACCGAGTCCTCGGACTGGAATCCCTTTTTGAGAACCGGTACCCGTTATCGAGACCACTATAGTAAAGAAAAAGAGTTGATTCTTTATTCGAATCCCGTCCCGACCAGAAATGCTCCGTGGGACATCACAAGAAATGGAGTCACGTAGCTCAGTCATTAGGCGCAGATAGCGAAAGCAGGAAAAAAATGGACGGGAAAAAGCGCTCCAAGGTGTAATAAAGTTCAAAACAAAAGGTATAATCCAACGAATAACTTTACTGAGAGATTTTAGCAGGGGAAAAACACATGACGAACACTTTTACGACCAACCGGAAACATAGCAACCAGGCTAGCAACGCACCTCCTTTACGGCAGCTGTCGCAACCGCAGCACATACATATATATACAACACATCTCCCTTTTTTTAACTTTTGTTTTTCTTTCCTTGTAGACAAAACAAAATCACACTGTATATGTGTTGTCTGTCTAATTATAAATAATGCAGACGAGGCGTGTTGGCTGAGTTCTTGACGTTTACTTTCACAGCGTGGCAACATGCAACACTTTTCGGGGCTACCGCGCATGCTCGTAACTCCCGTTGCATGCTGGGTAGTGTAGTTGTTATATTCTCTAGCTCATAACATCTTTCCCCCTATAAAGAAATAATGTTAACTCAAAGTGTATTTCTTTGTTTAGCTTTAACTTTTCATTTTTTAGCATTGTAACCACATTTGCAAACAACTTTTCTCTTCATAGAATTTTCTTTCAATAAAGAAATAAAGTGCAAAAATGTCAAAGCATCATAACAAACAGTTATGTCAAATAGCAGCAGAAGTGCACTTTTTGGAGTGCTGTATTATTTTCAGTTTTGTGCCCAAGGGACTGATTTTATTTAACACTATATTATTATTTATACACCTATAGTGATCACAGAGACAGGTAGTTTTTGTGTTACTGTATATATTTGTTTCTCTGAAAAATCCCACTTAATATACTTTGGGTAACAACAGTCAATATTTATTTATTTTATTAGGTGGGTAACAGTCAATATTTATTTATTAGATTTTATTTTTTTATTATATAATAAAAGTGAGCTTTTAATATTGTGTGTTTTTTTCCATATACAACAACCTATCTGGACTCGATAAGGAATCGGTTCGATAAGAGGATTCGATAATAGGCTCGAACTCGATAATTCCTTATCAAACATCATCCCTAGGCATTAGAAACTAGATTTTGACCCACGTCTATGGTGGAAGAACAATAAGCCCATATATCCTCTTACTGCCAAGTTAGCCAGGCTGTAGAAGAAAAGTTTTGTCATTTTATTTAATCTGAGCAACAATTTAAGGCAGTTTAATGTTGATTAACGTGGACCCCGACTTAAACAAGTTGAAAAACGTATTGGGGTGTTACCATTTAGTGGTCAATTGTACGGAATATGTACTGAACTGTGCAATCTACTAATAAAAGTCTCAATCAATCAAAAAATGCACTTTATATGTAGAAAGGTTTTGTTAAGAAACCATTCTGAGCCTTATCTTATTTAGTTTTTATTTGATATATGTTGACCACATTAACCCTGGCAATGGACCCTGTATGTATATGTATGTTATACCATTGTTTACAAATTTGGTAAATAAATAACCAAAAAATTTATATTTTGTTGTTTTCTTACTGTACCGAAAATGAACCGAACCGTGACCTCTAAACCGAGGTACGTACCGAACCGAAATTTTTGTGTACCGTTACACCCCTAATAAATACATTAATCTATACAACTTTTTTTTTTTACTACTGCCATTTTATGAGTGTATTCATTACAGTGTTTCTTTGCAATTCACTTACAGCACATCAGATTTTTGCAGTAGCATTGACTACTTTGAGATTTGAGTCTTTATGTTTTAAAAATGTAGATTTTAGAGCAGACCTCGGCAAAATAAGGCCCGCGGGCCACATACGGCCCGTTAAGACTTTCAATCCAGCCCGCCGGACGTTCTACATAATTATTTTAGACCTTTAACATCAAAACTGTCGCCACCATTATGATGTGCAGTGCTGTTTTCAAATGACCGTAAGTCGTGAACTATAGAAAGTATTTCAATGGTCGAAATCTGCGCTTTTGGGTGTTGTACGAGTTATTACGGTAATCTACGTCACAGCAGCTCAGACAAGGAACAAGTCGAGTGGGCGGGGTTTGTTGCCAGAGCAGCCAGCCCGAAACGCGCGTGTCAGAAACAGATGCGGAAGCCGATTTTTGCGTTACAATATATCATATGGTAGGTGTTTATTACACTTTGCATTCATATTTTGCTGTTTTTTACATTTTTGTTGTGTTTTGCTTGACATGAGACGTAAAAGAGAAGCGACGTTCATATGTTGTTAATATTCAGTGTTTTATTGTTCATAGTTAATATTGTAAATCCCAGTTTAATTTACTGTATATTTTGGGTGTCCCGTTCAGTGAAAAACTGTAAAATTCTATTCCGTTTTTTTGAGGTGGTCTGTCATAACGTTTTCACAACTCTATCGGACATTGTGACTTTTGGTATTCGTGTTCCTGAAAAAAAGGGACCCAAACAGATTTTTACAGCTAAATATGTACATATAATTTATACACACATGCACCGTGTCCCTCCAGACACATTTTTTTCTCTCAATGTGGCCCCCCGAGTCAAAATATTTGCCCAGCTCTGTTTTAGAGTATTCAAAATGTTTTAGGAACATAGGAAGTGTGAAAACTGTAAAGGGCCTACACAGATTTTAAATGCAAATAATATTCATAAAAAACATCAAAAAGCGGAAATGTACACATTTTGTTTATTCACACTGTATTTGCAACAGTACTAATTACCGTATTTTTCGGATTATAAATCGCAGTTTTATACTCTGGAGCGATTTATGTGTGAAATTAGGGCTGGGCGATATAGCCTTTTTTTTTTTTTAATATCGCGATATTTTAAGGCCATATCGCGATACACGATATATATCTCGATATTTTGCCTTAGCCTTGAATGAACACTTGATGCATACAATCACAGCAGTATGATGATTCTGTGTGTCTACATTAAAACACTCTTGTTCATACTGCATTAATATATGCTACTTTAAAACTTTCATGCAGAGAAGGAAATCACAACTAAAAAAAATCACTATTTTTTTCATACGGTGTTGATCTGGAAATGTTTGCCTCGGCATTTTGTCGGTGTGGGCGTGTGGCACCGAACGGAGATGTTGACATGCGGAGTAAGCACTCTTCATTCTCTAGCAGGTGACTTTTCAAATGATGCTACATATTAGCAGTAATGCTACTTTTTATAGCAACGCTTTTGAACCACACTTGACAAATTACGGTTGTCTGTTCAACCGACGATGGACCCCCCTGCTGTTTTTTGGGGGAATTAATTATTCCTTCATTTGTTACCAGATTCGCACCTTCTCTCTCTCGTATTACCACTCGCACGGCCGCGCTAGCATCACAGCTATCGTTACCCATGCGGCTACCTCTTTGCTGCGCGAGGGCGTATACGTATGTGACGTGTGTAAGAAGGTGCGCTTGTCTGTCTGTGAGAAGGAGACACAGGAAAGAGCGAGGAGAGCCTGTAGTGTAATGCCAGCAGCTAAAAGCAACTGCGTGAGGACGTATACTCGAATATCACGATAGTCATTTTCTATGTCGCACAGAGACAAACCCGCGATATATCGCGTATATCGCCCAGCTCTATGTGAAATTATTAACATATTACAGTAAAATATCAAATAATATTATTTATCTCATTCACGTAAGAGACTAGACGTACCGATAGAAGAGGAAGCGGTGCATTGTCTACCTTTGGAGTTGGTGGAGTTGTTTAGAAGCGACACAGAGGTAGAAGATTTAATCGGATTTAGCGATTAGGAGTGACAGATTGTTTGGTAAACGTATAGCATGTTCTATATGTTATAGTTATTTGAATGACTCTTACCATAATATGTTACGTTAACATACTAGGCACGTTCTCAGTTGGTTATTTATGCCTCATATAACGTACACTTATTCAGCCTGTTGTTCACTATTCTTTATTTATTTTAAATTGCCTTTCAAATGTCTAGTCTTGGTGTTAGATTTTATCAAATAAATTTCCCCCAAAAATGCGACTTACCGTAATTTCCGGACTATAAGCCGCACCTGACTATAAGCCGCACCAGCTAAATTTAGGGGAAAATACAGATTGCTCCATATATAAGCCGCACCCGACTATAAGCCGCAGGGTTTTGATGTGTAATTAGCGTAGTATATAGGGGTTCCTGCTACCACGGAGGGGATTGTCGGGACAGAGATGACTGTTTGGGAACGCAAAGCGTCCCATTAATTAACAATAAATCTTTCAATCATTCAATCAAACTTTCACATCTTTGACATGGCGAACAGCATTCGTGCAGAGTACAAATAATACAACGGTGCAAAGTAATACAAAGTGCTCGCCTGTACGTTATCAAAATAACCAGCCTACCGGTATATGAAAAGTCAGTCTTTAATCATTGTGTCATCGTCTTCCTCCTGCGTACTAAAACCACCGAAATCCTCTTCGTCGGTGTCGGAGAAGAACACGCCGTAAATAAGCCGCACCCTTGTATAAGCCGCAGGGACCAGAACGAGGGGAAAAAGTAGCGGCTTATAGTCCGGAAATTACGGTATATGTTTTTTTCCTTCATTATGCATTTTCGGCCGGTGCGACTTATACTCCGGAGCGATTTATAATCCAAAAAATACGGTCAATTGTATTTATGTACAACGCCTTTGTCAACTGAGGTTGTTGAATGTGCCATCTACAATTTAAATTGAATGCAATACTGTTAACACTGACGTGCTTTTATTTTGAAGATTACTTTGAAATAATCAGGAACTCAAAAAGGTAAAATCTCATATTTTTCTCGAAACAAAACTGATCGATCATAAGCATTTCATTTTTTGTAAGAACAGGGAGATGACCTGATGAGTTGGTTGACAGATGGGTTGTTGACATACAGTAAGTGGTGTGAAAGGATAAGCAGCGGGAAGGAAGATAGGACATACCTTGGTCCGTGTTCAAGTCGTGCATTTTTAATTTGTGTTCCAGATCTCCACTCCAAGCATGTGTTGGGTCCTGCGAGTAAAAGGTGGTATTTTTCTCGTGATACAACAACACGCTTAAATATTAAATATTAAAGCTTTAAATGGGTATTGGAGCCCTTGACGTACATAGAAAGCACAGTCGAGAACCGGGGCCGAGTGCTGGTACTTCATCCTCATGGTGTTGGCCACAACGTCGTAGAGACGGACCGTGCAGTCCCAGGAGGAAACCAGCAGGAACTGAGAGTTGCAGGGGCTGAACTTGACAGCGGAGATGCCATCGTCCGGTCCCTGGTTCAGCTTGTACTCACTGGAAACCATGGTCTGCATGGGACAGTAATCAAATAAGTCAAATTATGTTGCTTCACAAAAACTGTTTGTAGTAGGGTACATTTTACTAAACATTAACCACATTTGACACCTATATTTTACACATTGTGAGTTTTTCCAAGTCGCCAGGACTACTGCAATGCACTTTATGCTGGCATTAGGCAAAAAGCTCTCTCCCGGTTGCGGTTAGTCCAGAACGCGGCAGCACGACTTTTAACAGGGGCCAGGAAACGCGAGCAATATGACCCCGAATCTTGAGACTTTGCACCAGCTCCCTTGTTCATTTTAGAATTGATTTGAAAAGTTTGCCGTTTGGTTTTAAAGCTTCGCATGGACCGGCACCTCATTATATCTCGGTGCTCATCCAAATTTACACTCCGGCGCGTGCTCTGAGGTTCGAGAGCCAGCTCCAGCTGGGCCTTCTCTGTGGTTGGCCCTAAGCTCCGGAACAGTCTGCCCTTCCATGTTCCAACTGCTCCCACAGTGGAGTGTTTTAAGTCTCGTCTTCAGACCCACTTTTATTCTCTGACTTTTAACACTACGTGAGTTGTGTGGTCCTCTGTGTTTTTAAATGTTCATTTCTATTTATTGTCTTAATTGGTTTTACCTACAGATGTCCGATAATGGCTTTTTTGCCGATATCGTCCAACTCTTAATTACCGATTCCGATATCAACCGATACCGATATATACAGTCGTTGAATTAACACATCATTATGCCTAATTTTGTTGTGATGCCGCGCTGGATGCATTAGAATAGAATACAATAGAAAGTACTTTATCGATCCCTGGGGGAAATTCAGCACCACAGTTCGTTCACAATAGACAATAATAATAAATAATAATATAATATATATATTATATATATAATATATGAATAATACAAATATATTCTACATATACTCTACATTTAAGTGCAGCCAAGGAACATATGCATTAAACAATTAAACAATGTAACAAGGTTTTCCAAAACAAATCAACTCAAGTTATGGAAAAAAATGCCAACATGGCACTGCCATATTTATTATTGAAGTCACAAAGTGCTTTTTTTTTTATTTTTTTTTTTTAAACATGCCTCAAAACAGCAGCTTGGAATTTGGGACATGCTCTCCCTGAGAGAGCATGGGGAGGTTGAGGTGGGCGGGGTTGGGGGGGGGGGGTTGAGGGTAGCGTGGGGTGTATATTTTAGCGTCCCGGAAGAGTTAGTGCTGCAAGGGGTTCTGGGTATTTGTGTTACATGGCGGATGTCCTCCCGAAATGTGTTTGCCATTCTTGTTTGTTGTGGGTTCACAATGTGGCGCATATTTGTAACAGTGTTAAAGTTGTTTATACGGCCACCCTCAGTGTGACCTGTATGGCTGTTGACCAAGTATGCATTGCATTCACTTGTGTGTGTGTGAGAAAAGCCGTGGATATTATGTGATTGGGCCGGCACGCAAAGGCAGTGCCTCTAAGGTTTTTTGGTGCTCTGTACTTCACCCTACGCCCGTGTACCACTCCGTACAGCGGCGTTTCAAAAAGTCACAAATTTTACTTTTTGAAACCGATACCGATAATTTCCGATATTACATTTTAAAGCATTTATCGTGTGACATTTGATTTGAATGATCTCAAAAGCTAAACATTTTGGAATAGGACTGAAACGATATATATTTTATTCTGTTGCTTCGATTACCGTACTTTCCAGGCTATAGGACGCACCCACCAAATTTTAGAATAAATTAATATTTTTACAAATATAAACCGTACCAGATTATAAGCCACAGATAAACAGATACGGAATGTTTCCAAACAGTGCCTGTCACACGGCACACTGCAAAAAGTCAGTGTTCAAAAACAAGATTAAAATCGGCCGATAATGTCCGCAGTCCGATATTATCGGACATCTCTAGTTTTACCCTTTAAAGTCGTTTTTAATCATATTTATTTCTATATTTATATGTTTTTTATTCAGTCATTGGTGAAGCTAAGGATAGTATTTGAATCTTGTTTTTAATATGTTTGTGCAGCACTTTGGAAACATTTTTGTTGTTTAAAATGTGGTATATAAATAAAGTGGATTGGATTGGAAATGATCTGGTTTAAAATGTGTGAATTTCTTTATTTTCTCCTAAACTCTCCAGTCTCCTTACACTTTGTAAACCCCTACATAAATGCATGTTACAACAAGAAAAATCTAATTTTGGCAAACTAAGGAGGAAGTAGATGGCTGACCAAGAAAACATACACTTAGATTAGATTAAATTAGATCAATTCAACTACGAGTACTGGGCTTGTGAATTACATTTAAATCATAGGGCTGACATGTGGTTAATATATGTACGTTTGAGGGTGAATTAAATAGTTACCGCTTTGGTTTTGCTGGGTTAAAAAAAAAAATCTTGTTTTTTAGTCGTAACATTGCATCCAGGAATTAGACCTAGCCCACCCTAGCTAACTGACAGACTGCATGCTAATGCTAAAAATAAAAATAAAAAAAGCGTGCTACTCACTAACACTTACCGTCGTGTGTTGTTGAAATATCCCAACAATGCTCTTTTATTCAGTTTCTTTGTCTGGAAAAGAAACACTTTTAAACGCACCTTCTCGTGGCGAACACGACAGAAATGAGCTGTAAGCTAACCGTCTCGGACCGGGAAGGCGACGGGCTTTAGCTTGACGCTGATTGGTTGAAACGAATGTTCGAACACCCGCTAATGACTTTGATTGGCTGAATGGATCCAGAAGGCGGGATTACGGTGTTGGGAGGCGAGATCACGTGACTAGGCACCAAACCCGGAGTTTTGCGCATGCGTATTCTTGAACGGTTCGTGTGCCTTGTAGGACATGATGAAAACACACAAAAATATATTTGTTTAGCATTTGTGAAGTATACCAAATTGATATATTGTGTATCTACACAAATAATTATATAATTAAAAAATAATATATTTTGTTTTTAAGTCAAGTTTATGAGATTTTTTATTTTTATTTTATTTTATTATTTTTTTTATTTTATAAACCTTTATTTATGTCAAGCTTATGAGATGTGTTGCAAGTGTAAGCCACTGTGACACCATTGTTAATTTTTTTAATGTTTTTTTTTTTTTTTTTTTTAAATAAATGGCTGTAATGATAATGTCAATGAGGGATTTCTAATCACTGCTATGTTGGAATTGTTATTAATATTGATACCGCTGTTGTTAATATTCTTTTTTTTTTTACTGCTTTTGGATTGTTTTGTGTCATGTTTGTGTGTCCTCTCAATTGCTCTGTTGATTGCTATTCTGAATGTTGCTGGGTCGGTTTTGGAATAGAGCTGCAACTATCGATTAATTTATTAATCGACTAATCTGTCGATTATTACTTCGATTAATCGATTAATACTCTGATAAAAGAGACAAACTACATTTCTATCCTTACCAGTATTTTATTGGGGGGAAAAAACAGCATACTGGCACCATACTTATTTTGATTATTGTTTATCAGCTGTTTGTACATGTTGCAGTTTATAAATAAATGTTTATATTAAAAAAATAATAATTAAAAAAAATAAAAATAAAAAATTGCCTCTGCACATGCGCATAGCATAGATCCAATGAATCAATGTCTAAATTAATCGTCAACTATTTTTATAATCGATTTTAATCGATTAGTTGTTGCAGCCCTATTTTGGAATTGGAATTTCAATATTATGGTATTGTTGTGTATTATTTTGTTGGATTTATTAATAATATATATATAAAAAAAAAAAATAATTATATATATATATATATATATATATATATATATATATATATATATATATATATATATATATATATATATATATATATATATATATATATATATTAGGGCTGCAACTAACGATTAATTCGATAATAGATTAATCTGTCGATTATTACTTCGATTAATCGATTAATAATCGGATAATAGAGACAAACTACATTTTTATCCTTTCCAGTATTTTATTGGGAAAAAACAGCATACTGGCACCATACTTATTTTGATTATTGTTTCTCAGCTGTTTGTACATGTTGCAGTTTATAAATAAAGGTTTATAAAAAAATAAAAAATAAAATAAATGAAAAAATAAAAATTGCCTCTGCGCATGCGCATAGCATAGATCCAACGAATCGATGACTAAATTAATCGCCAACTATTTTTATAATCGATTTTAATCAATTAGTTGTTGCAGCCCTATTTTGGAATTGGAATTTCAATATTATGGTATTGTTGTGTATTATTTTGTTGGATTTATTAATAATATATATATAAAAAAATAATTTTATATATATATATATATATATATATATATATATATATATATATATATATATATATATATATATATATATATATATATATATATATATTAGGGCTGCAACTAACGATTAAATCGATTAATCTGTCGATTATTACTTCGATTAATAGATTACTAATCGGATAATAGAGACAAACTACATTTCTATCCTTTCCAGTATTTTATTGGAAAAAAACAGCATACTGGCACCATACTTATTTTGATTATTGTTTCTCAGCTGTTTGTACATGTTGCAGTTTATAAAGGTTCATAAAAAAATAAAAAATAAAATAAATAAAAATTGCCTCTGCGCATGCGCATAGCATAGATCCAATGAGTCGATGACTAAATAAATCGCCAACTATTTTTATAATCGATTTTAATCGATTCAATCGATTAGTTGTTACAGCCCTAATATATATATATATATATTTAATAATAATATATAATATAAATAATATATAATGCATATACGATACATTAAACAGATCAGTTTAATAGTAATAATACATCATATGATAATTTTAGTAATAAATTATATTTAAAAATCTTTAATAACAAAAAACTTTATCAATAATGCATTTTTTCCAGAATTTTTTTGGAGCAATTTTACTTGGGACAACATAAGGTCTATTTCAGAAACAATATAAGGGAAACGCTATCTTTTTTTTTTGGCTTCATAGTTGGTTTAATTTACAATGATGGTGACTGATTGTCCATTGTGTTACAAAGCATATACATCAATTTTGGGTTGTGACCTATATAACGTCAATATGGTTGTATTGCACCATATAAGAAATATCAAAATATGAAATCCCACAGTGTGACATAACACAAGCACAAGAGTCTGAAAAATACATTATGTACAATTTTGCACATGAAAATATATTCAAGTACTTTGGAGCATTTCATGACAAATACCAAAAAAAACCAAAAAACATTCACGGAAGAGCACATTAAAGGATAATATATAAAGTGTTACACAGGCCTCAGTAGAGGGACCGGATGTGGATAGTACATGTGGTGGGAAAAGGCCAAAAAGACGTTTGGCTTCCGGGGAGCCTGCAGCCGGACTTCCGCCGCTCTCCGGTGCTCCGTTGTCGTGGTACAGCACCGGCACCCGCACAATCCTCTGCGCCGCGGCGTGGCTCAGGTTGGCCGCCTCCAGCTCTGCGGCCAGCTGCCTCTTCCACTTGTTCCTGCGGTTCTGGAACCAGATCTTGACCTGGGTCTCGGTCAGGCGCAGCGAGGAGGCCAGGCCGGCCCTCTCCGAGCTGCTCAGGTAGCGCTTGATGTCGAAGGTGGATTCCAGCTGGAACACCTGACTCCTGGAGAACACGGTGCGGGTCTTCTTCTTCCTGCACGGCTTCTTGTCCGCAGAGTCCAAGGGGTCGCCGCCATCGTCGTCATGAGGCTTCCTCGTCCAGTCGTCCTCTGGGTCCTTCGTCTTGGCTTCGTCGAGGTCGCTTTCGTCGTCTTCTGCACTTTCTTCTTTGGGGTCACTCTTGGGGGGGTCAGGGGTGCGCCTCTCGTGCAGCAGCAATTGTTCTTTGTCTGAGCCTGCAAGATAGTCAAAAATGAAATAAAAGTTGCTTTCATACCTCCAAACATCATGCAAAACTACATTTAAACACACTATGTTTACATACAGCTACCCCCCCCCCCAAACCCCCATCAAAATTTGCAGTCATTTGTTTTACCATTTTACTCAAACATGTATTTTGTACTTTTTTTGGGCTGAAAAAATAACACATTTGACATAATTAAACCACATGTATTGTAAATTTAAAGTAAATTACCGCCTAATATTTGTATTACTTTCACAGTAACAGGGATGCACAAAAAAATCGTTTACATCCCAATCGCGATAGTTATTCATCCTGATTGTAAAGCAATTCGTAATTTTTAAAAATGGATTAAAAAAAGGAGGAAAAATTATTATTTTTAAATATTTTGTAATTTTTTTTTTTTAACAAGAATCAATTTGTAAAAATACGTTTCATAATTTTCACAAATTGATGAAAAAAAATAGAAAAAAAGTATTTTAAATAATTATAAGAAAAGTTTTTTAAATAAGAATCAATTTGTAAAAATATGTTTCATGATTTTCAAAAATTGATTAAAAATAACAAAAAACATTTTTTTTCCAATAATTTAAAAACGTTTTGTTTACAAGAATCAATTTGTAAAAATATGTTTCTTAATTTTCAAAAATGTAGTAAAAAAAGGAAAAAAAGTATTTAAAAATATTTTAATTTTTTAATAAGAATCAATTTGTAAAAATACATTTTATAATTTTCAAAAATTGATTTTAAAAAAAGAAAAGTATTTTTTAAAATATTTTTTAAAAAATTTTTTTCACTAAGAATCAATTTGTAAAAATACGTTTCATAATTTTAAAACCTTTATTAAAAAAAAAAAGAAAAAAAGTATTTTTAAATATTTAAAAAAATATATTTTTAAAATAACAATCAATTTGTAAAAATACGTTTGATTATTTTCACATGTATTTTGTACTTTTTTTGGGCTGAAAAAATAACAAATTTGACATAATTAAACCACATGTATTGTAAATTTAAAGTAAATTACCGCCTAATATTTGTATTACTTTCACAGTAACAGGGATGCACAAAAAAATCGTTTACATCCCAATCGCGATAGTTATTCATCCTGATTGTAAAGCAATTCGTAATTTTAAAAAATGGATTAAAAAAAGGAGGAAAAATTATTTTTTTTAAATATTTTGTAATTTTATTTTTTTTAACAAGAATCAATTTGTAAAAATACGTTTCATAATTTTCACAAATTGATGAAAAAAAAATAGAAAAAAAGTATTTTTAAATAATTATAAAAAAAGTTTTTTAAATAAGAATCAATTTGTAAAAATATGTTTCATGATTTTCAAAAATTGATTAAAAATAACAAAAAACATTTTTTTTCCAATAATTTAAAAACGTTTTGTTTACAAGAATCAATTTGTAAAAATATGTTTCTTAATTTTCAAAAATGTAGTAAAAAAAAAGGAAAAAAAGTATTTAAAAATATTTTAATTTTTTTTAATAACAATCAATTTGTAAAAATACGTTTTATTATTTTCACAAATGTATTTAAAAAATAGTATATTTAAATATGTTTTTATAAATAGTTTTAATAAGAATCAATTTGTAAAAATATGTTTCATAATTTTAAAAAAATTATTTAAAAAAAGAAGAAAACATGTATTTTAAATGTATTTTTTTAGTAAGAACCAATTTGTAAAAGTACGTTTCATAATTTTCAAAAATGTATTAAAAAAAGAAGAACAAGTATTTTTAAAATATTTTTTTAATAACAATTTTTAAAACGAGAACCAATTGGTAAAAATATGTTTTTAGGTGATCTCCATGCAACCAGAAGGTTTTCTAACCTGTCAACTGCTTTGAAAAAGTTTCATGATAATTATTTGACCAAATAATACATTGCGAGAATTGGTTTGAATCGATTCTGAATCGAATCGCCACCCCCGGATACGTAATCGGATCGAACCGTTAGATACCTCAAGAGTCACAACCCTAACATTTATTCATGTAAAGTTAAAAGCTAAGAAATATAAGGTTACTGCCATTTTTATAACCATTTGTTGTAACGTTACAGTAAAATTTGATAACAGTATTTACATGTAAACTACAGTAATAGTACATTTTTTTTACAGCCAATGATCGGTATTGTGCACTTTTTTCACCAAGTACCACCTCAGAAAACACTTGGCTCTCCAAGTACCACCATAATGACCAACATTAAAATACAGTAGCATAGTAAGCCTAAGTATTCATTGACTATTTTTTTTTTTTACCACTGTCACATTACACACAATGCACAAACATCATCAACAGTGACTTCCTTGAAATACCACTGGATGGAGCCCTTGTACCAATAGTGGTACACTTACAACAGTTTGAAAATCACTCTTATAGTGCATTAAGGCTGTGACAATTACAATAGAAATTCTGCTATTATAATATTGACAGTGACAGAGCAGGAAGGCACTGGGAATATGTGTGCTGTAAATTACATATGAGGCACCCTGTCATAGATTAACTGACATTTTACATACGCTTTGTCACGCAAAGTGGGGCCACAAGTTGGAAAAAAAGTGATATATTTATACATCTTTTCATTTTGCCATGTCAGGGCTTCTCAATTACTTACCACCCTGGTAGAAAAAGTCATTTTGTGCCCTCATCCACTCTCCGCCAACTATAAATACTGTATTTGTCTATAAAATTGTACAAAAAGTACACCTCTGCATACCATTGCATCCTTATAAACAAGAAAGAAATATAGATCAACTTACAAAATCTAATAATTAAAAAAAAAAATTTAAAGGCTGTAACAGAAAAGATTTAAAGTGCATTAATTTGTCCCAAATTTTAAATACATTTTTTTTTTTAAACCCTAAACATTTTTGGACCGACTTGAACCGTTTGATACTGAAAAAATACAAGTAAATAAACTCAATAAATCGTAATAAATTCAAATTGATCATCAACATAACTATATAAAACACATTACAAAACAAAAACGAATAAAATAATTAGTGCAGATTTAAAAAAATCTAAATAAGGAAGTCAGGATTAATGGCTGCAATGAGCACAATTTAAAGTGATACTGATAAAGGATGTGTGTGTGTGTGTGTGTGTGTGTGTGTGTGTGTGTGTGTGTATGTGTGTTTGTGGGTGTGTGTGTGCTATTTGAGAAGGACTGCCATATGGAATTATACAAACGGTTATCAAATATGTAAAAAGACACACAATTCATATTCAGAATGAGATTTCCCCATATTTAAAGTTAATTTGTCAAATAAAGATAGTTGCGATTTTATTGTTCTATTTCATTTAGATTGTTAGGTATACTCTAAAATGATGCGTGCAACGTGTTAAATGTAAAACATGCAATTTATAGACAAGGTACACACTAAAAAATGTTGGGTTAAAAATTAACCCAATTTAAACCCAACTGCTGGTTCAGAAAAGGACGAAACCCCTTATTTGAGTTATTTTAACTCAACATTTTGGGTTAATTTTTTCAACCCAACTTTTGCGTTGAATCATTTAACCAAAAAGTTGAGTTAAGATAACTTAAGGTTGGGTTATTCCCCACCAAACTGTTGGCTTGAATTATTTAACTCAAAAGTTAAGTTATGTAACTCAATGTTGGTTGATTGTAAATATTGTTTAATGAGATTAATCCATAATAAAATTCCCTTCAAAAAAAAAGTTACTTTTTAATTTAAAAAAAGCCTTTTACCCAAAATGCGTTACTCGTTAAAAAACAACCCGAAAATGGTTCATAATTTGAAACTCAGAAATTGACTTAGAATATGGCCCCAAAAAATGGATTGCTATTCATAAAAATAACTCCAAAATTTAACCCAACACTAGCAACTCATAAATTGGGTTATCAAAAATAACCCAGCATTTTTTTTAGTGTGTATAGGAAGTCATTGTTTCCTTTAACTTTGTTTCAAACGATGCACAATACCAATGTTAAAATGTGCAACGTGGATTATTTTGCATATAAACGGATATTTTTATGCATTCATGTGATATTTAATTTGCTGTATTCATGAAGGGTAACGACCCAAAAATGATTATTCGTATAATTATGTTGCAAGCTAATTTTTGATTAACGTGAAACCTAAAAATCATCCTATTGGATTGATGACTTCAAATGATTAATACAATCTTGGAAAATGGCTAAAATCACTATCACAATTAGTGATTGTACTGTTCAAAACATAAAAAAAAAAAAAAGGATTACTACCAATATGTCTATATATATATATATATTTTTAAAATTATTATTTATCTGTTTATATTCTTTTATTTCTGATTATAATTATTAATAATGTATTATTTTTTCTTTATTTAATTGTTTTATTTGGAAATATTATTGTTATTTTATTTTCCTGCTGTTTCTTTCTTTTTTTTGGGGGGGGGGGGCATCGTTGGGATATAAACAAAACATATTTTGACATTTAGGGCAGACAACAGATATATGATGTATGTAAATATGACGTAATAGATAGGAATGTCTGATGCTGGATGTCAATTAAAAAAAAGGGGAAAAAAGAAAAAGGTTACAAATAAAAAAGCCCTGAAAATGTTCTTTATTGGGATAATTTAAGATGTTTTGGATAAGCCTGATTTTTTATTTAATTGTATTTTCGTGTTTTGTTTTTAATCCTTTTGTGTTTTAACTGTACTTTATTTAACATGTTTTTGTTTTTATAATTATGTTGATGGTGATGATGATAAACAACATTTACAGAGTTGTTCAGTTAAAAACAATAGCACCGTGTCCACTATAAAACAACAAAAGTGGGGGGGAAAAACTAACTAAAATGTGCAAAAAGCAATGGATAATTGGAAGAGTTACGAGAGAAAAACAAGTTTTACCTGCAGCTTTGAGGTGAGCACCGAGGCTGTACGGGTACCACCAGGGGGCCGCGGACAGGCCGAGCCGCGGCGGGGGCAGGAGCTCCAAGCCCGGCAGAGACAAGTCGGCGAGCCGGGAGAAGAAGCTTCCCTCCAGAAGCCCCTTGGACGGGCCGCCCTGCAGGGAGATTTTGGGCCTGCAGCCTGGGCTCTTGTGGTCCTCCATGCTGAGCAGGTTCTTGATGGAGAACTTGATGGCGTCCTTAGGGGACTGGCGGCTCTCTTGTGCACCTGCCATCAGCGCTTAGTTCCAACACCTGCAGGATCACCATACATACAACCGCAGACAACCAACATGCAGCAACATCAAAATACATTAAAAAAAAGTTCCAGAAGTATCCTGTGATGAGAGGGAGGTGAACTTGCTTGAGCCTCCACAGACACAATGATGACATAAAAGATGACATCCTGGTTTAAAAAAAGCCTCTCTTGTCCTTGTGATTGGACAGAGAGATGATCACGTGGGATTGGATGGAACTGGTAAGGGGGGTGAAGGGGGGGAGTTTGTCATGGACACTTATCATCCAATTAGATTGAAAGAGGAGCACATTCATTCTGTTTTTTCCACTTCCACAATCACCTGCCAGTTCATTAAATAATTAGTCTAAAAAGGGAACACAAAGCCAAATGTGCTGAAATATTTGACTTCTGCTAGCTGAAAATACAATATGGATATTCCTTAGGTGTCCAAGTCAGGGCCCGCGGGCCACAATGAATTATCTATGGATGATATTTGATTAGTATTAGAACCGGCCCGCAGGCCACAGCTGCCTGCTGCCTTTTTTGCACGAACCAATCAGTGTTGTCGCTAGGAATTTTCAAAACCGGGTCTCAGGGACCCTATCAAGTCATAAAAATGGGGTCCCACAGTACATTTTTGGGGTCCCACTTTTTTATAAAACAAATGATAAATGTATATTATTATCCTAGGAATGTTCAAAATGGGGTCCCACTTTTTTGTAAACAAATGATAAATGTATGCATTATTCTATGAATTTTCAAAATGGGGTCCCAGGGACCCTATCAAGTCATAAAAATGGGGTCTCACAGTATGTTTTTTGGGGTCCCACTTTTTGGTAAATAAATGATAATGTATGTATTATCCTAGGAATTTTCAAAATGGGGTCGCATCAAGTCATAAAAATGGGGTCCCGCAGTAAATTTCTGGGGTCCCACTTTTTTGTAAATAAATGATAAATGTATGCATTATCCTAGGAATTGTCAAAATGGGGTCAAAGGGACCCCGTCAAGTCATAAAAATGGGGTCCCGCAGTACATTTTTGGGGTCCCACTTTTTTGTAAATAAATAAAAAACGTATGCATTATCCTAGGAATTGTCAAAATGGGGTCAAAGGGACCCCGTCAAGTCATAAAAATGGGGTCCCGCAGTACATTTTTTGGGTCTTACTTTTTTGTAAATAAATGATAAATATATGCATTATCCTAGGAATTGTCAAAATGGGGTCCTCAAGTCATAAAAATGGGGTCCCGCAGTAAATTTTTGGGGTCCCACTTTTTTGTAAACAAATGATAAATGTATATTATTATCCTAGGAATTTTCAAAATGGGGTCCTCAAGCCATACAAATGGGGGTACCACTTTTTTGTAAACAAATATTAAATGTATGCATTATTGCAGGAATTATCAAAATGGGGTCCCAGGGACCCCATCAAGTCATAAAAATGGGGTCCCGGAGTAAATTTTTGGGGTCCCACTTTTTTGTAAACAAATGATAAATCTATATCATTATCCTAGGAATTTTTAAAATGGGGTCCCCAAGTCATAAAAATGGGGTCCCGCAGTAAATTTTTGGGGTCCCACTTTTTGGTAAATAAATGATAAATGTATGCATTATCCTAGGAATTTTCAAAATGGGGTCGCATCAAGTCATAAAAATGGGGTCCCACAGTAAATTTCTGGGGTCCCACTTTTTTGTAAATAAATGATAAATGTATGCATTATCCTAAGAATTGTCAAAATGGGGTCAAAGGGACCCCGTCAAGTCATAAAAATGGGGTCCGGCTGTACATTTTTGGGGTCCCACTTTTTTGTAAATAAATAAAAAACGTATGCATTATCCTAGGAATTGTCAAAATGGGGTCAAAGGGACCCCGTCAAGTCATAAAAATGGGGTCCCGCGGTACATTTTTTGGGTCTTACTTTTTTGTAAATAAATGATAAATATATGCATTATCCTAGGAATTGTCAAAATGGTGTCCTCAAGTCATAAAAATGGGGTCCCGCAGAAATTTTTTGGGGTCCCACTTTTTTGTAAACAAATGATAAATGTATATTATTATCCTAGGAATTTTCAAAATGGGGTCCTCAAACCATACAAATGGGGTACCACTTTTGTGTAAACAAATATTAAATGTATGCATTATCCTAGGAATTTTCAAAATGGGGTCGCATCAAGTCATAAAAATGGGGTCCCGCAGTAAATTTTTGGGGTTCCACTTTTTTGTAGATAAATGTATGCATTATCCTAGGAATTTTCAAAATGGGGTCCCAGGGACCCCGTCAAGTCATAAAAATGGGGTCCCACAGTAAATTTTTGGGGTCCCACTTTTTTGTAAACAAATGATAAATGTATGCCTTATCCTAGGAATTTTCAAAATAGGGTCCCAGGGACCCCGTCAAGTCATAAAAATGGGGTCCCGAAGTACATTTTTGGGGTCCCACTTTTTTGTAAATAAATGATATATTATTGCATTATCCTAGTAATTTTCAAAATGAGGTCACAGGGACCCCATCAAGTCATAAAAATGGGGTCCCGAAGTACATTTTTGGGGTCCCACTTTTTTGTAAATAAATGATATATTATTGCATTATCCTAGTAATTTTCAAAATGAGGTCACAGGGACCCCATCAAGTCATAAAAATGGGGTCCCGAAGTACATTTTTGGGGTCCCACTTTTTTGTAAGCATTTTTAAAACCAATGATAAATGTATGCATTATCCTGTTGTATCTCACATTCTATATTGTGTTTTGGAAAAAAGTTGTCATAAACGTTAATTTATTTTAAAAAAAAAAATACAAAAGAAAACAATTTTTTATGCTTAAACATTCTTAAAATATTCAATGACTTTCTTCTTTCCTTCATGGATCTAAACTTTACCGCTGCCGGGTATTTTTTTCTAATATTTTTATTGTAATATTTTCAGAATGTGTTTGTTCTATTTTTGGCCAAAGTAAGACAAAGAAAACAATCTGAACTTGTCTTTATTTTTTATATTTAATGCCATGATTTTAATAGATTTTCCTCCATGTGGCCCCCGAGCTGAAATGAGTTTGACACCCCTAAATCAACATTGGCCGACTTGTGTGTAATTGAATACAACAATATCATGAGTAAGGTTCGGTAATATAAACAATATCCAAATCAGACACATATAACCCATCTCGTTTTACTTTGAAATCTTCATCTTTGTCCGCAGATATGGTCCTAAAATGTACTCTAGTATATGAAATTAAAAGAATGCAAAAGGGAACATATTTACGGTATGAAAAGTAACATAATTATTGGGAATTAGCAGTTATTTTTCATTTTCCAATTAAATAATGTTCATTTACATGCACACAATCTACTCATATGCTAGTGCACAGATGTCAAACTCAAGGCCCAGGGGCCAGATCTGGCACGTCACATCACTTTATTTGGCCCTGGAAAGCCTGGAAATAATATGCGTCATTAAAGTACTTTATATTTTATTGCTAAATGTATTAGTTTTCTCAGTTTTGACATAAAAAAATACATGTACTCGATGCAATCGCATATTTTTTTTAAACATAAATATTATAACGTAACAAAATATATGATCATAAATTCAAATTTTGTTAAACTAGAAATAAATACTTTTTATCTGCTTGACTTATGATTTCAAAGCAAGATATTCACCAAATTGTCAAATTTTATATAGATTTTGCAGCGACTTTATGAATTTTACTGTGGTTTCACAGCATTTTACTGTACATGAAAAAACAGTACCACAGTTTTTTGACCATAAAATACTGGCAACTGAGCTGCCAGTTTTTTACTGTAAAAAAACTGTGGTACTGTTTTGCTAGTCACAATAGTGCACGGTAAAATCTATAGTTGTCGTTCTTACGGTAAAATCCGGCAGCTAAGTTGCCAGAATTTTACTGTTAAAATGCAGTTTCATATTTGCATAAAATGCATGCAACATATGATGTCATAAATGCATTTAAATGTTCACATTTGAATTGGCAGGACTAACACAATATAATTGTTAGGTTATTTAGTAATTACATTGTGTATGTTTGACTAGTTACTACATTTTAACATCAAGTTTCCTGCAGAGGTTGTGTCCTATAGGTGTACCTAATGAAGTGGCCGTTGTAGCGTCTACTCTCCTGCAAAATGTGTCAATTAGGCACGACAAGATGTTTCTATCTGAGGCAGGAGCACCATTGGCCGCTCAACTTTAACTGGTAACAGGGAAAATGCTGCCATCTAGCGACGCAATTCAGGAACTGCTTGGGAAGTATGATAATTGAACAAAGAGGAACTTACCTTTAATGAGGTCGGGCACAGCAAAAGGCACTGAAACATTCTATATTAATTTCCATATTTATATGTAGTTAAACAAATAAAGGCCCTTTATCGGGAAAAACGTGAGTAACAATAATTCCATGTTTTGTACAGTATTATTGCGTCATTTCTAGGAAAGCCATGTAGACTTATTAGATGTGATGGTTAAGAAGAGAGGAGTGTAACACGGCAGAATGGTAGTACTGCAACGTATCAGACAGTCTGGCTCAGTCATTTCAATTGTCAAACTCCTTGTCGATAAATTTGGCCATGGTGGACAGTTGGATGTTTGTCGTGCCCTCGTAGATGGTTCCTGCAGAGGACCACGACACAAAATAGTCACAACTACGACACAGAACATTGCTTAGTTTGTACCAACCCCAAAACCAGTGAAGTCGGCACGTTGTGTAAATGGTAAATAAAAACAGAATATAATGATTTGCAAATCCTTTTCAACTTATATTCAACTGAATAGACTGCAAAGACAAGATATTTACCGTTCAAACTGGAAAACGTTGTTACTTTTTGCAAATATTAGCTCATTTGGAATTTGATGCCTGCAACATGTTTCAAAAAAGATGGCACAAGTAGCAAAAAAGCCGAGCCTGGAAAAGTGTTCTGTGGTCTGACGAGTCCACGTTTCAAATTGTTTTTGGAAACTGTGGACGTCTTGTCCTCCGGAACAAAGAGGAAAAGAACCATCCGGACTGTTATAGGCGCAAAGTTGAAAAGCCAGCATCTGTGATGGTATGGGGGTGTATTAGTGCCCAGGGCATGGGTAACTTACGTACACATCTGTGAAGGCACCATTAATGCTGAAAGGTACATCCACGTTTTGGAGCAACATATGTTGCCATTCAAACAACGTTATCTTGGACACCCCTGCTTATTTCAGCAAGACAATGCCAAGCCACGTGTTACAACAGCATGGCTTCATAGCAAAAAACGGGGGACGGCGTGGCGAAGTTGGGAGAGTGGCCGTGCCAGCAATCTGAGGGTTACTGGGGTTCAATCCCCACCTTCTACCATCCTAGTCACGTCCGTTGTGTCCTTGGGCAAGACACTTCACCCTTGCTCCTGATGGGTCCCGGTTAGCGCCTTGCGTGGCAGCTCCCGCCATCAGTGTGTGAATGTGTGTGTGAATGGGTGAATGTGGAAATACTGTCATAGCGCTTTGGGCTCCTTAAAAAGGGGTAGAAAAGCGCTATACAAGTACTACCATTTACCATTTAAAAGAGTGCGGGTAGTAGACTGGCCTGCCTGTAGTCCAGACCTGTCTCCCATTGAAAATGTGTGGCGCATTATGAAGCCTAAAATACAACAATGGAGACAGACTGTTGAACAACTTAAGCTGTACATCAAGCAAGAATGGGAATGAATTGCACCAGAAAAGCTTCAAAAATTGTTCTCCTCAGTTCCCAAATGTTTACTGAGTGTTGTTAAAAGGAAAGGCCATGTAACACAGTGGTAAAAATGCCCCTGTGCCAACTTTTTAGAAATATGTTGCTGCCATTAAATTCTAAGTTAATTATTATTTGCACAAAAAAATATTAAGTGTCTCAGTTCGAACATTAAATATCTTGTCTTTGCAGTCTATTCAATTGAATATAAGTTGAAAAGGATTTGCAAATCATTGTATTCTGTTTTTATTTAACATTTACACAACGAGCCAACTTCACTGGTTTTGGGTGTTGTACATTTACAGCAGTGGTTTAGTGTGGCAGCAGTCTAATAATACCATTGATGACACTGCATAGGGCACGAGTGTCTAAAGTGTGGTGCAATGGGACATCTTCGGCTGGCAGCACATTTATTTCGGCATATTCTCAAAAATAAAATCAATTAATGATAAATAATGAATTGTTAACTGATTGTATTATTATTTCATTTTACTATTTATTTTCAGATGATTTGTTTTGGTCTTCAGCATATTTTAAAATTACAATTACAGGTAACTAGTCTTTTTTTAAATTGGTCTTCAGCATATTCTAAAAATAGAATTAGTCATTAATAAACTACTTCTGGAGAAATAAAAAAAAATATCCATAGAAAAATACAATTATCATCAACTAATTTTATTTTAATTTTTGAGCCACAACTGATTTATTAAGCATATTTTTAAAGTAAAATTATCTGTAACTAGTCTTTAATGGATTAACAGTTGTATGACTAAAATAATAATAATTTTTAAAAAAAACTATTCAAATAATAAAATAAAGTTCTTATTTTTAAAATAAAAGACATTATTAACTAATTTTGTTTTCTTCTTTGAGCCACAGCTGATTTGTTTTGGTCTTCAGCATATCTTAAGAGTAAAATTACCTGTAATTAGTCTTCAATGCATTAATATTTGTATGACTGAAATAATAATAATAAAAAAATTAACTATTAAAATAACAATAAAATAAAGTTTTTTTTTTTTTTTTTTTAAATACAAGAAATTAATAACCAATTTATTTTCTTCTTTGAGCCACAGCTGATTTGTTTTGGTCTTTAGCATATTTTAAAAGTAAAATGAGTCATTAATTAATCAATATTTGTATGAATAAAATAAAGTAAAATAAAAATAATATTGAACTATTTCTATAAGCATAATATAAAATGTTATTTTTCAAAAACACAATAAATTATCAACCAATTTTATTTTCATTATTGAGCCCGGCTGAATGTATTCATTTGAATGTAGGTCATCAGTGTATTTTTAAATGTAAAAAAAAAAAAAAAAGTCTATTGATTGAAATCATAGTTCAATGAAAATAAATATATTTTTTTATATTCTAAAAATCCAATTGATGAAATCTTTTTTTTAAAGTTTAAAATTTTTGGGCAACAGCTGATTTTTCCTTATGGGTCTTCATCACATTTTAAAAGTATAATCACTCAATTAATTTATATTTCTAGCAATACAGTACAATTAAAAAAACTATAATTTTTTTCTTTTTTGAGTTTCAGCTGAATTTAACTTTTATTGGTCTTCAGCGTATTTCAAATATTACAAAAAACAAGTATTAATCAATATTTCAATGAAAAGAATATAATTGTCTTTTTTTTTTTTTTTTTTAACAAATAAAATGTTAATTGATCATTACTTATTTCATTATTTATTAATTATTAATTTGGTCAATTTAAGCCCACAGCTGATATTTTTTGATTGGTCTCCAGCACATTCTAAAAGTAAAATAAATTTGTCATAAAATGTGTCATTTACATTTCAAAAATAAAGTTTTGTTTTCATGTTTTATTACTGATTAATCAATCATTATTTAATATGGATAAAAGAATATGCTGAGTAAAAAAAAAAGGGCCCATTAGCCACACTTTGGACACCTTTTCCCTAGGTTTCTAGCATGCACTTACCAATTTTACAGTCTCTGTAGTATTTCTCAATGGGGTAGTCTTTGGTGAAGCCCACCCCTCCCATCCACTCGATGCACTTGGACGTGGTCAACGTTGCCACCTGAAAAAGACGAGTTATAACAAAGAAAACGGAGCGTGTGACAATGGCTCAAGCGAGTTCTAAAGAGCGAGAGGTGTGGTCTGACCTCGGCAGTGAAGTATTTGGCCATGCAGGCCTCCTTGATGAAAGGCCTCCCGGCTTCTTTCAGCCGAGCGGCGTTGTACGTCAGCAACCTGGCGGCTTCGATCTGCGTGGCCACGTGGGAGATTTGGTGCTGCATACCCTGTCATGCAAAACAACAACAAAAGTCACCCAACCACCAAAAAAAAAAAAGGCACGTTTGGAATGCGAGGAGGAAGACGCGTGGGAAGTTTACCTGGAAGTCAAAGATCCGCTTCCCGAACTGCATCCTCTGTCTGGTGTAAGGAATCGTGTGGTCGAAGCAGCCTTGTGCCACACCCAACATCTGTAACGCAGTTTGTCGCTTTATAATACCCACAGTGTCTTTTTTAAAGATGTTCTAAATAGGAGATGTGTCACTAAAGTCTGTTTATCGGCACCAAACATGAGAAAACTATCTTTCTCCCTTGTTTGAGAGAAGAGGCACGTAAACCCTCACTTTTGAAGTTTCATGAAGGAAAACTCTCATTTCTCATGGGCAAGATAGCACCTCTGGCCCACCCATAGCTATAAACATTTTTTTAGCCTTTTTAAAGAACATATGTGCATCATTGCCAATAAAATGAATAATTATGTCATAAATATGATGATATCATATTGACCACCGACACATACAGTATATAGTGGCAATCTGAAACCCTGATAACGTTATCGCAGGAGGCTGCAATATAGAATAGAATACAATAGAAAGTACTTTATTGATCCCTGGGGGAAATTCAGTACCACAGTTCGCTCACAATAGACAATAAACACTTAGGTATTTTTTACATGTGAATAATATAAATACAGTCTATTATACCAGTGGTCCCCAACCACCGGGCCGCGGACCGATTGGTACCGGGCCGCACAAGAAATGTATAAAAAAAAAAAAATAAAATAAAAAAAAATGTTTTTTTTTTTTTTTTAATGAAATCAACATAAAAAACAATATATACTTTATATATCAATATAGATCAATACAGTCTGCGGGGATACAGTCCGTAAGCACACATGATTGTATTTATGTAAAAAAAATAAAAATAAAATAAATAAAAAAATTAAATACACCCCCCCCCCCCCCCCCCCATCCTGTTGACCGAGCCGCCAGTTTTTGACTGTAAAATCTCCGGTTGTCGTTTTGAACGGTGTATTACTGTAAATGAATAAATTTGTTTTTACGGTAGAAAAAATGGCAGCTAAATTGCCAGAATAAAAAAAGAACTTGTACTGTTTTTCCATTAAAAATAAAATGTTGTAAAAACCAATATAAATTTAACAAAAAAAATTCTGGCAACGGAGCTGCCAGCTTTTTCCGGAAACCCCCTCCTAAAAAACAATGGTACTGTTTTTCCATTTACCGTAAAATGTTGTAAAAAAAACAACAACCAAAAAACACTATTTTACAGTGAAATTTTGTAAATGTAAAGTTTTAACTGTAAAATCGACAGTTTTCTTTAAAAAAAAATAAAATAAAATATATAATATATATAATATATATACACTACCGTTCAAAAGTTTGGGGTCACCCAAACAATTTTGTGGAATAGCCTTCATTTCTAAGAACAAGAATAGACTGTCGAGTTTCAGATGAAAGTTCTCTTTTTCTGGCCATTTTGAGCGTTTAATTGACCCCACAAATGTGATGCTCCAGAAACTCAATCTGCTCAAAGGAAGGTCAGTTTTGTAGCTTCTGTAACGAGCTAAACTGTTTTCAGATGTGTGAACATGATTGCACAAGGGTTTTCTAATCATCAATTAGCCTTCTGAGCCAATGTGCAAACACATTGTACCATTAGAACACTGGACTGAAAGTTGCTGGAAATGGGCCTCTATACACTTATGTAGATATTGCACCAAAAACCAGACATTTGCAGCTAGAAAAGTCATTTACCACATTAGCAATGTATAGAGTGTATTTCTTTAAAGTTAAGACTAGTTTAAAGTTATCTTCATTGAAAAGTACAGTGCTTTTCCTTCAAAAATAATAATGTATATATATATATATATATATATATATATATATATATATATATATATATATATATATATATATATATATATATACATTATTCTCTGTTATAACCTTTGATGGCAGCCATAACTGCGATGAAAACCAGTTTGACATCCCTGCAATAGACCATTATGGCACATTTGAGACTTATTTAAAAGTAAAAAAAAAACCAAGATAAAATATGGTACACACTCGTATCTTTCTTAATTATGCTTCATACCTGAGCTGCAATTCCAATCCTGCCTTCGTTCAGCATTCCGATGGCGTACTTGTAGCCGTGACCGACTTGGCCCAAAATGTTCTTCTCCGGCACCTGCAGTCCAGCAGAGTGCGCACTTCAGTACGAGTCCCACGATTAGTGCGTTTAATGATGGCGTCGGGTCGCACCTTGACGTTGTCAAAGTTGAGCGGACAGGTGGAGGAGGCGCGCAGTCCCAGCTTGTTCTCCTTCTTGCCGACCTCCAGGCCCTCCGCCTCCTTGTCCACCAGGAAGCAGGTGATGCCTCTGTAGCCCTGTCGATGCCAAGAGACTGGGATTGTGTTACGACGCTCGAACGCCACATCGCCGACGCGGGGGGCGTGACTCACAGCTGCGGGGTCCACATTAGCCATCACCAGGAATACTCCGGCGTGCTCCGCGTTGCTGATCCACATCTTGGACCCGTTGATGACGTAATAGTCCTTGTGTTTTTCCGCACGCGTCTTCAGGGCGAAGGCGTCGCTGCCCGACTCGGCCTCAGACAGGCAAAAGCTGCCAATCTGTGAGCGATAGAAAGTTAGCACTGCGGCATAAAAAGAGACCAAATATCGACCGATTATCGTTGCCGATATTGAGTACCGTATTTTCCAGGACCCCTGGCCGAGTCCCCCGGCCGAGTCATACCAAAGACTATAAAAATGGGACCCATTACCTCCCTGCTTGGCACTCAGCATCAAGTGTTGGAACTGGGTGTTAAATCACCAAAAATTATTCCCGGGCGTGGCCCCCGCTGCTGCCCACTGCTCCCCCTCACCTCCCAGGGGGTGATCAAGGGTGATGGGTCAAATGCAGAGAATAATTTCGCCACACCTAGTGTGTGTGTGACAATCATTGGTACTTTAACATATCTCTTGTGTGTGACTGCCATCATATTGAAGTCTACACATATCTCCTATGTGTGACTGCCATCATATTGCAGCCTACACGTATCTCTTGTGTGTGACTGCCATCATATTGCAGTCTACACGTATCTCTTATGTTTGACTGCTATCTACTGGTCACACTTATCATTTCACCATGCACCAAAGAAAATAGCTTTGAGGTTGGTAAGCAAAACCAGAATTATTCCGTACATTAGGCGCAGCGGATTATAAGGTAAACAGTCGAGTTTAAAGTAAAAAAGTTGGATTATAAGTGCGCCTTATAGTTAGGAAAATACGGTACTAATAATCGGTATCGGCCCTGAAAAAACTACATTGGTCGATCTCTAGAACAATGTTTTTCAACCGTGAGATACAGTCTGGTGTGCCGTGGGAGATTTTCCAATTTCACATATTTGGGTTAAAAATATTTTTTGCAAACCAGTATTTATAGTCTGCAAATTATGTGTTGTTGTTGAGTGTCGGTGCTGTCTAGAGTTCGGCAGAGTAACCGTGTAATACTCTTCCATGTCAGTAGGTGGCAGCCGGTAGCTAATTGCTTTTAGATGTCGGATACAGCGGGAGGCAGGGTGCAGGTAAAAAGGTGTCTAATGCTTAAACCGAAAATAAAGAAAAGGTGAGTGCCCCTAAGAAAAGGCATTGATGCTTAGGGAAGGCTATTGACGGAAGTGGATAATTACATATATTCATATTTAAGTGTTACTTCTTTAGTTTCGTGGTCGTATTACAAAATAGCTAGTATTCTTCCTTTTTTCTCTCTCATAGTAATGTGTGTCGGCCTTCTAGCAGTGGAATGCAGAGAGTAGAGATAACTCAGGAAGTAGTTTAAACAATGAAGGTGGGAGCGAGGGACAGAGGGAAGAACACAGGACTTCCGGGGTTTTGGGAGATTGATCTAGACTGGGCGAGGGAACACTTCTGTACTGGATTTGGTTTCACAATTGTCTTCAAAGCTTTGAGAATAAACCACAAAATACCAACTACTGCCTGGTGATGAATTAAACTTCAGCTTATGTGCCATTTAAGAATTGTCGCGTTGACCAGCTCTTCCTCCCAGGGATTTTAAGCTGCTGGTCACTCCCAAATTCTTAAATGGCACATTAGCTGAAGTTTAATTCATCACCAGGCAGTAGTTGGTATTTTATGGTTTATTCTCAAAGCTTTGAAGACAAACCTGAGACCAAATCCAGTACAGAAGCGTTCCCTCGCCCAGTCTAAATCGATCTCCCAAAACCCCGGAAGTCCTGTGTTCTTCCCTCTGTCCCTCGCTCCCACCCTCATTGTTTAGACTACTTCCTGAGTTATCTCTACTCTCTGCATTCCACTGCTAGACATTACTATGAGAGAGAAAGAAGGAAGAATACTAGCTATTTTGTAATACGACCACGAAACTAAAGAAGTAACACTTAAATATGAATATATGTAATTATCCACTTCCGTCACTATGCAGAACAAAACTAAAACTGAACTGGCTACAAAGTCAACAAAAACAGAATGCTGGACGACAGCAAAGACTTACTGTGGAGCAAAGACGGCGTCCACAAAGTACATCCGAACATGACATGGCAATCAACAATGTCCCCACAAAGAAGGATAAAAACAACTGAAATATTCTTGATTGCTAAAACAAAGTAGATGCGGGAAATAGCGCTCAAAGGAGGACATGAAACTGCTACAGGATAATACCAAAAAAAGAGAGAAAAAGCCACCAAAATAGGAGCGCAAGACAAGAACTAAAACACTACACACAAAAAAACAGCAAAAAAGTCCAAATAAGTCAGGGTGTGATGTGACAGGTGGTGACAGTACACCTATGTTGAGACAAGAGCTATATTGATGCATGCTTGGTTATGCTTTAAAGCAGACCTGGGCATTCTGCGGCCCACGGGCCGCATCCGGCCCTTTGTGCGTCCCTGTCCGGCCCGCGTGAGGCCAATTATAAATTACAAAATAAATTTTAAAAAGTATCTATGTCGAGTGTGCAATACAACGGTGCTGCTTTTGTTTTGAAAATCGTTATTTGTATTACTTCCGTGTGGACGTATGCGTGTGCGTGATTGTGAGTGAATGTGAACACAAATTACAAAATAAAGTTGAAAAAACATCTATGTCGTGCGCGCAATACAACTGTGCTGCTTTTATTTTGAAAAGTATTATTTATGGGCTTGTGTCCGTGTGTAACCTGCGAGTGAAGGTGCACATGCAGCGACAAGTGATGCACGGTTTACACCCGAGACGCTAAAAAGAGAAAAGTTGATGAAGAATGCCGTGTTTTCCACAAGACATGGACTGCCAAGCAACGTTCCCTCTAAGGTGCGCGCCTGCGCAATTGCGCACTGCTCAAGCGTCCGCTGCGCGCAGCAAATATATGCCGCGCACCAAATCAAATCCCATCTGAATTCTAAACAAAATAAACATATTTATTCTATGTAATTTTGCAATGCAACTCTAAGTGACAGTGACAACAAGCGGCCCTAACGGTGTTCGTCAACACCGTTCAATTATTGTAACGTCTGTCGAGATGCTTCGAGGACAGGAATTATATCGATCACTTTATTGAGCAAAACTGTTTATATTCGGACATAACCACACCAAAAACATGAGTAAAACAATTCTATCTTGAAAAACTAGTCATTTTCTGCCGTACAAACCAGGCCAAAACCAACTTGTCATCTGTCACCAACACGCATAGCACTAAACCACTGGTGCGTTTATGGCCACACAAAAAGTCGGACAACTCAAACACCACACAAAGTTACACTATGACTCCTCAGTCATACGTGTGCTTATTTTACTGTCATTTATTATTAATGTTAATTTATTTATATTAGTCATGGAATGCTGTTACACACACTATGTTGAAGTATTACTATTATTATTAATTATTATTATTATTATTATATTATTATTTATCTAACGGTATATATTAAAAATAATATTGAGCAAAATTTAATTGAAATATTGTCGATGTGGCCCTCCAGCAGTGCTCGGGTTGCTCATGCGGCCCCCGGTAAAAATTAATTGCCCACCCCTGCTTTAAAGTCACATCCAACAATTGCGACAACGACTTTTTACTGTCAACTGAGTTTTGTTTTTTAATGATTTCTGCTGGTGGTGTGCCTCCGCATTTTTTCAACGCGAAAAATGTGCCTCGGCTTCAAAAAGGGTTGGAAAACACCGCTCTAGAAGAGACGTGAACTTTCCTCCGCGTCTCACCATGTCGGTCGACAGTCTGCTGAGGTACTTCTCCTTCTGAGCCGGGGTGCCCAGCTGCGCCAACAGCGTGTTGATCAGCGTGTTCTGGATGTCGCACAGCACGGCCACGGAGGCGTCCACTTTGGCCAGCTCCTCGATGACCAAAATGGAGGAGAAGAACGTGGAGCCGGTGCCGCCGTAGTCCGCCTCGATCTCGATGCCCATTAGCTGTTACAACAACAACAACAACAAACACATTAACAAAACCATGCATATGTAGTCGCATGTTATTGTTCATGGAGGTTCTTACGCCCTGTTCAAAGAGAGACTTGATCACTTCTCCATCCATCATAGATTGCTCATCCATCTTGGCCACAAAGGGAGCGATACGCTCCTGTGCGTACTTTCTAACTGTCAAACACACAAATGTTAATTAACATCGTGTGCCATTCTGCTGCACGTCCATCATCTCACCTGCTTCCCTCATCATGCTCTCTTCCTCGGAGTAGGACTGCAGAGGAGGGAAGGAACCCACCCCGGCAGCCTGCACAGGATGCAGGGCAGACTTGGTGGATGTGCTCCTCCACGCACCCTGGCAGGGACCCCATGAGCGAGCGATCTGCCTGCAAGACTAAATCAAAACTGCATCAAAACCACAAGATTATAACAATGAGTGCAACAATGGTGAAGAAGTCTTAGTTAGCCGTCATGCTAATCACGCTAGCTTGACCCACAACTATTAGCTCGAGTCAGCAGCGTGCTACTATCGACACCCTTATGGAACTATTGGAAGTCAGTACTAAAGAGAAGCGAAATACGTTACAAAACAGACCAACTTTTACATATTATGATGTGTTAAGAGTCGCTCTCTGGCTTTACCTTTGACAGAGTCCTCGTCAACTCGGCAGCCATGATTTGTTACGTAAATGTTTACATGCCTACGTAACACGCAGTGCTGCGTTTAAATGTCACGCACGCGAAAGGAAACCCCACGACTGGTGAACTTGAGTAAACCGGTTGACGTGGTGGGTTTAATGTGAAGATTTTGAGATACAATAAATACAATTAAAAACAATTTTAGTTGTTTTTTATGGAATGTTTTTACCTGGTATTCCGTTGATCACTTTTTTATGAACAGAGTGATGTAAATATCCTACGACTTACGAAGGCAACGCGACCGGAAACTATGGTGTGTGCTACACGGGAAATTGTGGTATCAGCCCGATACCAAGTGGTTAACATTTTGAACTTCAAAGATGTTAAACATTTTACACAGTAAACATTTTAAAAATGCTACTAATTTTTAACATTAAAAACATTTTAAATACCATAAAACATTTTAAAACTATTCAAACAATTTAGACTTAGACCGACTTGGACAAACTTTAATGATCCACAATGGAAATTGTTCTAATTTTTATATTATCTTATTACCTATTTTTATATTATATTTTATAATATTTATATTATATATTTTTTAAACATTGAAAACATTGTATAACACTTTTTGCTTTGTTCTATTTTCCACTACACTATTACTTATTAGCCTTCCACATACAAATATTAGTTATTTACGTACTGTTTATATTTTTTTGTAAATCATTAATATATTTTTTACATTAAAAAAGAGTGCACAGCCTACCAAGTCTAATGCCATGTGTGTTAAACATACTTGACCAATAAAGCTAATCCTGAAAATATTTGAAATATATTTAATCCTTAAAATGTTGTACATTTTTAAATTTTTTGAAAGTGTTTCTTTAATGTTAAGAACAAACATACTTTTTACTTGACATTTAATATAATTATGAACATTGTAATGTTTACTTTTAATTTCTCTATCGAGGTTAAAAAAAACCCAAATAAATATACATTGTTTTAATCATCAAATGTCTTTATTACAAGTTAAATAATATGACACAATTCAAGGTGTAAGGTTTATTCAGTTATATGGCACAATTTTAAAACAGCCCCAAGGGCTGTACAGATTAAAAACAGAAAGGTAAGAACAAAGTAATAAAAATCACAGAACATTCTATATACAAACCAACCAGTAAAAATGGTTTGGTTTTTCTACAAATAAACAACAAAAAGCACTATATATAAAATATAGTAAGGAATATGCATTAAAATAGCAAATAAAATAAAAAAAATACATAAAAATGCCTACAAGTACACAACAATATAACAAAGTAACACAATGATGCATTTATTCCTTTTTGTACGAACAAAATAAAGTAAAAAATGAAAGCAAAAAAAACAATAATTCTATGTATAAACCAACCAGTAAAAATGGTAAAAACTAAATAAGCACTACACATAAACAACAAAAAAGCACTATATATAAAATATAGCAAGGAATATGCATTCAAATAGCAAATAAATAATACAAATCACAATAAGAGAACATTCTATATACAAACTAATCAATAAAAATGGTGAAAACTAAATGAACACTACACATAACAAAACAACGAGCACTATATATAAAATATAGTAAGGAATATGCATTCAAATAGCAAATAAATAATAAAAATCACAATAAGAGAACATTCTATATACAAACCAATTAATACAAATTGTAAAAACTAAATAAGCATTACCAATAAACACCAAAAAGCACTATATATAAAATATAGTAAGGAATATGAATTAAAACAGCAAACAAATAATAAACACAATAAGAGGTGTACCCCGCCTTCCGCCCGAATGCAGCTGAGATAGGCTCCAGCACCCCCCGCGACCCCAAAAGGGACAAACGGTAGAAAATGGATGGATGGATGGATAAGAACAGAACATTCTATAAACAAACTAATCAATAAAAATGGTAAAAACTAAATACGCACTATACATAAACAGCAAAAAGTACTATATACAAAATATAGTAAGGAATATGCATTAAAACAGCAAATAAATAATAAACACAATAAGAACAGAACATTCTATATACAAACCAATCAATAAAAATGGTAAAATACACATAAACACATAAACAACACAAAGCACTATATATAAAATAAAGTAAGGAATATGCATTAAAATAGCAGATAAATAATAAAAATCACAAGAGAACATTCTATATATAAACCAATTAATAAAAACTAAATAACATAAACAACAAAAAGCACTATATATAAAATATAGACAAACTTTATTGATCCAAAGGAGAAATTGTTCGCATATAGTAAGAAATATGCATAAAAATAGCAAATAATTAAAAAACAACAACATAAAAATGCTTATAAGTACACGACAATAGAACAATGTAACACAATAAAATATGTATTCCTTTTTGTTTGAACAAAATAAAGTTAAAAATGAAAGCAAAAAAAAAACAGTTTTGGTTTGAATTAAAATCATTTGTCCCTTCTGTGTTATTATTACAACGTTGACAATATATAATAATCTATATTTGAACACATCGGTAACTGTAAGAATAACTATCGACAGTCAATCTAGTATCGACACAGTCGACATTTGTGTCGACCTACCGAGCCCCCTATTGGAAACACACGGATGCTACACAGGCGTTCGCTAGCGACCCCGCAATGAGGGATTTATAATCATATTTATGATAATTCCCGATGAACCATCATGGTGTTGTGAAACTTAGCGTTACAAACGCCTTTTAACCGACGACATGGCCGCGACACGTTAGCTCACAAAGGGCTGCAGCTAGCGTGCTAACGTTAGCCACCGTGCTAGCATCGATCAAAGCAGATCTTTGACACAAAACAAAACAAACACAAAAAAAAGTGTCCGGTAGGAGTTTTTGTTTGGTTTTGTTTAGGTTTGCTGCGTCAAAAGGAGCACAATGGAGGAGATCAAGACAGAACCTGTGGATTTTGTGAGGGAATTCCAAGAATACCTGACCCAGCAGACCCAGCATGTCAACATGATCTCAGGGTCCATCTGTGAGGAGAAGGATCCAGGTAGGAATCATTGATATTATACGTTTGAGAAGGATCCAGGTAGGAATCATGGATCTCATACCTTTGAGAAGGATCCAGGTAGGAATCATGGATCTTATACGTTTGAGAAGGATCCAGGTAGGAATCATTGATATTATACGTTTGAGAAGGATCCAGGTAGGAATCATGGATCTCATACCTTTGAGAATGATCCAGGTAGGAATCATGGATCTTATACGTTTGAGAAGGATCCAGGTAGGAATCATGGATATTATACGTTTGAGAAGGATCCAGGTAGGAATCATGGATAGTATATGTTTGAGAAGGATCCAGGTAAAAATCATGGCTCTTCTACGTTTGAGAAAGATCCAGGTACGAATCATGGATCTTATACGTTTGAGAAGGATCCAGGTAGGAATCATGGGTGTAATACGTTTGAGAAGGATCCAGGTAGAAATCATGGATCTTATATACGTTTGAAAAGGATCCAGGTAGAAATCATGGATCCTATACGTTTGAGAAGGATCCAGGTAGGAATCATGGATATTATATGTTTGAGAAGGATCCAGGTAGGAATCATGGATATTATACGTTTGAAAAGGATCCAGGTAGGAATCATGGATCTTATACTTTTGAGGAGGATCCAAGTAGAAATCATGGATCTTATACGTTTGAGAAGGATCCAGGTAGGAATCATGGATCTTATACGTTTGAGAAGGATCCAGGTAGGAATCATGGATCTTATACGTTTGAGAAGGATCCAGGTAGGAATCATGGATCTTATACATTTGAGAAGGATCTAGGTAGGAATCATGGATCTTATACGTTTGAGAAGGATCCAGGTAGAAATCATGGATCTTATACGTTTGAGAAGGATCTAGGTAGGAATCATGGATCTTATACGTTTGAGAAGGATCCAGGTAGAAATCATGGATATTATACGTTTGAGAAGGATCCAGGTAGAAATCATGGATATTATACGTTTGAGAAGGATCCAGGTAGGAATCATTAATATTATACTTTTGAGAAGGATCCAGGTAGGAATCATGGATCTTATACGTTTGAGAAGGAACCAGGTAAAAATCATTGATATTATACGTTTGAGAAGGATCCAGGTAGGAATCATGGATCTCATACCTTTGAGAAGGATCCAGGTAGGAATCATGGATCTTATACGTTTGAGAAGGATCCAGGTAGGAATCATGGATCTTATACGTTTGAGAAGGATCCAGGTAGGAATCATGGATCTCATACCTTTGAGAAGGATCCAGGTAGGAATCATGGATCTTATAAGTTTGAGAAGGATCCAGGTAGGAATCATGGATCTTATACGTTTGAGAAGGATCCAGGTAGGAATCATGGATCTTATATGTTTGAGAAGGATCCAGGTAGGAATCATGGTCCAGGTAGGAATCATGGATCTTATACGTTTGAGAAGGATCCAGGTAGGAATCATGGATCTTATACGTTTGAGAAGGATCCAGGTAGGAATCATGGATCTTATACGTTTGAGAAGGATCCAGGTAGGAATCATGGATCTTATACGTTTGAGAAGGATCCAGGTAGGAATCATGGATCTTATACGTTTGAGAAGGATCCAGGTAGGAATCATGGATCTTATACGTTTTAGAAGGATCCGGGTAGGAATCATGGATCTTATACGTTTTAGAAGGATCCAGGTAGGAATCATGGATCTTATACGTTTGAGAAGGATCCGGGTAGGAATCATGGATCTTATACGTTTTAGAAGGATCCAGGTAGGAATCATGGATCTTATACGTTTGAGAAGGATCCAGGTAAAAATCATGGCTCTTCTACGTTTGAGAAAGATCCAGGTAGGAATCATGGATATTATGCGTTTGAGAAGGATCCAGGTAGGAATCATGGATCTTCTACGTGTGCGATCTGGTGATGGAGACTGTGTGTTTGGGTTTGTGCGAGCAGTTGGTCCGAGGAGCGAGCAGAACGGCGTGGACCCAGCATCCGTGGAGGTGAGCCTGCCCCTGGAGGAGGGGTCCGAGGTGCAGATGGACGGTCTGGAGAGGACGTGTGACGGGAAGTACAAGTGCAGCTTCTGCAGCTATGCCAACAAAGGCATGGCTCGTCTGATTGAGCACATCCGCATCCATACAGGTCAGCCTGCCTTATTATTATTATTATTTTTTTTTTAACAATGCAATCATAAGCTTTCATTTCTAAATCATTATGATTCATGCAATGTCGTTTTTATTTTATTTTATACAAACACCTTGCCAGACGCCTCAGTATTTAGGTTGTAATTTACAAAACCCAAAACCGGTGAAGTTGGCACGTTGTGTAAATGGTAAACAAAAACAGAATACAATGATTTGCAAATCCTTTTCAACTTATATTCAATTGAATAGACTGTAAAGACAAGATATTTAATGTTCACACTGAGAAACTTATTTTTTTGTGTGCAAATAATCATTAACTTAGAATTTAATGGCAGCAACACATTGCAAAAAAGTAATGCGCCACAATCAATCAATCAAACATTTTCAATGGGAGACAGGTCTGGACTACATGCAGGCCAGTCTAGTACCCGCACTCTTTTACTATGAAGCCACGCTGTTGTAACACGTGGCTTGGCATTGTCTTGCTGAAATAAGCAGGGGCGTCCATGATAGCGTCGCTTGGATGGCAACATATGTTGCTCCAAAACCTGTATGTACCTTTCAGCATTAATGGTGCCTTCACAGATGTGTAAGTTACCCATGTCTTGGCCACTAATACACCCCCATACCATCACACATGCTGGCTTTTACACTTTGCGCCTATAACAATCCGGATGGTTCTTTTCCTCTTTGTTCCGGAGGACACGACGTCCACAGTTTCCAAAAACAATTTGAAATGTGGACTCGTCAGACCACAGAACACTTTTCCACTTTGTATCAGTCCATCTTAGATGAGCTCAGGCCCAGCGAAGCCGACGGCATTTCTGGGTGTTGTTGATAAACAGTTTTCGCCTTGCTTAGGAGAGTTTTAACTTGCACTTACAGATGTAGCGACCAACTGTAGTTACTGACAGTGGGTTTCTGAAGTGTTCCTGAGCCCATGTGGTGATATCCTTTACACACTGATGTCGCTTGTTGATGCAGTACAGCCTGAGGGATGGAAGGTCACGGGCTTAGCTGCTTACGTGCAGTGATTTCTCCAGATTCTCTGAACCCTTTGATGATATTACGGAGCGTAGATGGTGAAATCCCTAAATTCCTTGCAATAGCTGGTTGAGAAAGGGTTTTCTTAAACTGTTCAACAATTTGCTCACGCATTTGTTGACAAAGTGGTGACCCTCGCCCCATCCTTGTTTGTGAATGACTGAGCATTTCATGGAATCTACTTGTATACCCAATCATGGCACCCACCTGTTCCCAATTAGCCTGTTCACCTGTGGGATGTTCCAAATAAGTGTTTGATGAGCATTCCTCAACTTTATCAGTATTTATTGCCACCTTTCCCAACTTCTTTGTCACGTGTTGCTGCCATCAAATTCTAAAGTTAATGATTATTTGCAAAAAAATAAATAAATGTTTATGAGTTTGAACATCAAATATGTTGTCTTTGTAGTGCATTCAACTGAATATGGGTTGAAAAGGATTTGCAAATCATTGTATTCCGTTTATATTTACATCTAACACAATTTCCCAACTCATATGGAAACGGGGTTTGTACATTATTTTTTTTTACTGTAAATATATAAAACTTCAATTTTACAGTAACATTTTCGCACCTGAGCTGCCTTTTTTTTTTTTTTTTTTTACCGCAAATCAACAACTGTAGATTTTTCAGTGCATTACTGTAAATGCCAAAACGACACCACAGTTTATTACAGTAAAAAAAAGTATATATTTTTTTCATTTAGAGAAAAATGCTGTAAAAATCACAGTAAAATTCACTATTTTTACCATGAAATCTATTGCTACTTTTACTTTGCACAATTTGATGGATAACTTGCTTTGAAATAATTATTGGTATTCATTTGTATTTAAAAAATGTTTTGAATGTTTGATAATATATTTTTGCATAATTAGACAATATTTAAGTTAACATCATTTGCGATTACATGGAGTACATATATTTTTTCCCTCCCAAAATAGAAATAAATAATACATTTAGTAACAAAAGTTACAGTACTTTATTGATAAATATTATTTCCAGGCTTTTAAGGGCCAAATAAAAGGAAGTGGCGGGGCCACACATTTGATTTTCTAATAATTTTGAGGATCCTAGCTTATAGCTAATAAACATTGTTTTATATTTGATAGAAACACAGTGTATTATTATATTAGAAACTATGATATGGTCTACTTGCCACAAAATGTATATATATTATTATATAATATAATATAATAAAATACATCATTATATAAAAATTACACATATGTTATACAGTGTTTCCCATAAACTGCCAATATACCTGTGGCGGTGGGGGCGTGGCTATGGGCGTGGTCACCATGACATCATCGAGCAATTTGCATAATTTACTACAATGATTTGATTTTTTCTAAAAAAAAAAGTATACTTACTAATTAATAATAACAGTTTTGTTTTAAACGTCCATCCATCCATTTTACAATATAATTACAACACTTTATGTACATATTTATATACAGATTTGAACAATAAGTTATTCACTGAAATATATTTATTAATTGTGGTTCTTACAAAAAATATATCTTATAAAATATAAAAGCTAAAATGTCTCTTAAAGCTCTGCCCCTTTAATTAGTGCATACTAAATAATTTAACTTTAGCCTACTACTCCAACCATATTTTTTACCAGCAACATAAAGTGAAACAGAGGCAGAGGTGTCCTGCCACAGTCAGTAACAAATAAACAGAAAACAGTAGTGGTCAAATACAAATAAGGCAACAAGAGAAGTATCCTACACTTCTCTTTTGTAAAGTAAATCTGCAATTTTTTAATTTTATTTTTATTTTTATTTGTGGCGGACGTAATTCTTTCGTGGCGGGCCGCCACAAATAAATGAATGTGTGGGAAACCCTGTTATATGTGAGTGTGAATGTTGTCTGTCTCTCTGTGTTGACCCTGTGATAAGGCGGCGACTTGTCCAGGGTGTCCCCCGCCTTCCGCCCATGTGCACAGCTGAGATAGGCTGCAGCACCCCCCGCGACCCCAAAAGGGACAAGTGGTAGAAAATGGATGGATGGATGTTATATTTTATATTGCCACTATGGCACATATTTAGTCTACTTTATACCTATTGTTTTCGCCCTCTTTTTGTGCCCTTGTGTGCATTATCCTTTCCATCCTCATCCTTTCCATCCTTTGTAACTGAGCTACTGTGTGGAACAATTTCCCTCGTGGACCAATAAAGTTTGTCTAAGTCTAAAAAGACATTTTTCTAGACATACCGTTCAAAAGTTTGGGGTCACATTGAAATGTCCTTATTTTTGCAGGAAAAGCACTGTACTTTTCAATGAAGATAACTTTAAACTAGTCTTAACTTGAAAGAAATACACTCTATACCAGGGGTGGGCTATTAATTTTTACCGGGGGCCGCATGAGCAACCCGAGCACTGCTGGAGGGCCACATCAACAATATTTCAATTAACTTTTGCTAAATATTATTTTTGATATGTACCGTAAGATAAATAATAATAATAATAATAATTAATAATAATAGTAATACTTCAACATAGTGTGTGTAACAGCATTCCATGACTAATATAAATAAATTAACATTAATAATAAATGACAGTAAAATAAGCACACGTATGACTGAGGAGTCATAGTGTAACTTTGTGTGGTGTTTGAGTTGTCCGACTTTTTGTGTGGCCATAAACGCACCAGTGGTTTAGTGCTATGCGTGTTGGTGACAGATGACAAGTTGGTTTTGGCCTGGTTTGTACGGCAGAAAATGACTAGTTTTTCAAGATAGAATTGTTTTCCTCATGTTTTTGGTGTGGTTATGTCCGAATATAAACAGTTTTGCTCAATAAAGTGATCGATATAATTCCTGTCCTCGAAGCATCTCGACAGACGTTACAATAATTGAACGGTGTTGACGAACACCGTTAGGGCCGCTTGTTGTCACTGTCACTCAGAGTTGCATTGCAAAATTACATAGAATAAATGTGTTTATTTTGTTTAGAATTCAGATGGGATTTGATTTGGTGCGCGGCATATATTTGCTGCGCGCAGAGGACGCTTAAACAGTGCGCAATTGCGCAGGCGCGCACCTTAGAGGGAACGTTGCTTGGCAGTCCATGTCTTGTTGAAAACACGCCATTCGTCATCAACTTTTCTCTTTTTAGCGTCTCGGGTGCAAACCGTGCATCACTTGTTGCTGAATGTGCACCTTCACTCGCAGGTTACACACGGACACACGCCCATAAATAACACTTTTCAAAATAAAAGCAGCACAGTTGTAATTGCACGCACGACATAGATGTTTTTTCAACTTTATTTTGTCATTTGTAATTGCAGTTGTTCACATTCACTCACAATCACGCACACGTCCACACGGAAGTAATACAAATAACGATTTTCAAAACAAAAGCAGCACCGTTGTATTGCACACTCGACATAGATACTTTTTAAATGTATTTTGTCATTTATAATTGGCCTCACGCGGGCCGGACAGGGACGCACAAAGGGCCGGAGAATGCCCAGGTCTGCTCTATACATTGCTAATGTGGTAAATGACTATTCTAGCTGCAAATGTCTGGTTTTTGGTGCAATATCTACATAGGTGTATAGAGGCCCATTTCCAGCAACTATCACTCCAGTGTTCTAACGGTACAATGTGTTTGCTCAGAAGGCTAATTGATGATTAGAAAAGCCTTGTGCAATCATGTTCACACATCTGAAAACACTTTAGCTCGTTACAGAAGCTACAAAACCGACCATCCTTTGAGCAGATTGAGTTTCTGGAGCATCACATTTGTGGGCTCAATTAAACGCTCAAAATGGCCAGAAAAAGAGAACTTTCATCTGAAACTCGACAGTCTATTCTTGTTCTTAGAAATGAAGGCTATTCCACTAAATTGTTTGGGTGACCCCAAACTTTTGAACGGTAGTGTATTATTGTGGAGTTTGCTGCTTACCTCATTTAGTTTACTCTCACTGGATCGACTAAAAATCTGTTAATACTGCCTTTAAAGTTAGCTTAGTGGAATTGAAAAATAATCGTTTTTCTTTGTTTTCTCAAGCTGCCTCACCTTCTTGTGATGTCAACTACGATCACCCACAAGAAACTGGCGGTCTTTTTTTCCCCTCTACATTCATATTGGTGTAAATTTCCCCTCCTCTGTGTCTGTCAGGAGAAAAGCCTCACCGCTGCCAGCTGTGCCCGTTTGCCTCGGCGTACGAGCGCCACCTGGAGGCCCACATGCGCTCGCACACCGGCGAGAAGCCGTACAAGTGCGACCTGTGCGCTTTCCGCTGCAGCGACCGCAGCAACCTGTCGCATCACCGCCGCCGGCGCCACAAGCTGGTGCCCGCTCGGGTGGCGCGCCCGCCCTTCGCCAGCAAACGAGGTCTGGCCACACTCCAGAAGAGGACCGGCTCGCTGGGTTTCGGCCGGCGCCTGCTCATCAACTTCAGCCCGCCGCCCGTGCCCGTGCCCAAGCTGGACTACGCCGACGAGCTGCCGCACCAGCATCACCACCACATGCCAACCGGCGAGCCCAGGAACCCCCCCCGGGTGTTCCAGAACGACTTCAACAGAGGCGCTAACGGCCTGTCGTTCGACAACCCGCTGGAGCAGCTGGCGTCGCTCCAGCCGCTCGACCCCGAGGCCTCTCAAGTATCGCCCGGCACGGATGAGAAGCCCATCGTGATACAGGAGGTGACGGGGGCGCGGGCCGCGCCGTGCCACAACGGCGTCCAGACTCGAACGCCCAAAACGGAACACCCCGCCTCAGACCGCAGGAGCCCCGCGTCGGCGCACGGCTTGGACGCGAACGACGCCGCCTTGTGTGTCAGCAACAGCCGGCCCGGCACGCCGCTCACCGCCACGCCGCTCACCGAGGACCCGCAGAGGTGCCCGCACTGTGACATCCAATTCCCCGACAACGTCCTGCACACCATCCACATGGGCTGCCACGTCTACGAGCACCCCTTCCGCTGCAACATCTGCGGGCACACGTGCACGGACAAGTACGACTTTGCCTGCCATTTCGCTCAAGGACAACACAAGAAGTGACTTTTTAAATATTCAAACGTTTTGTTGCTTCAGCCCACGTCTGTCTGGAGAGTTTAAAAAAAAAAAAAAAGGTAGCTACTGTATATCTGCAAACAGACGCCTGGTGCTCTCTGCAGTTGAGTACAGCGGAACCTCGTTTTACGAACCTATTTGGTTCTTGAATAGTGTTCTTAAATCAAAAAGTATGTGTAGTGAAGCAAATTTGTCCATAAGAAACAATGTAAATATGAATAATGGGTGGACAAAAGTCCATATTTTAGTGCAGGTTTGTACACTTTGAGCACAATAATAGGTGATATACAGTAATAATAGGTGATATACAATACTGTATATCATAACAAGGAGGTGATAAATCACTATCTAAAAAAACGACAAGTTCAACTGTCCTGTATGCACTGCACTGCCAACACACACAAGTTCCATTGGTGCCCTCACAAACGATCAGAAAGCACACAAATCCTTAACTTTTAACAACCATATTGCTACAATAATAACATAAAAAAAATCCACTTACAGCACATTGCATACTTAAATAATAATGCTCATTGTGATTAACATCAGCAAAGATGGCAGGCACAAGACAGTAAAACAACGTTGACAACTTGCTGAATTAGGTCCTGACGTTGAGCAACTCAAACCTAACGTTGGAACAACATGCTTTTTGACAACGTTTAATCAATGTTGGGTTCCGAGTTCTGGCGTTGATTTGGCCGTTGAATTTTGGTCGTTTCCCACCCAATATTTCACAACACAAATACAACGTTGAAACAACATGCTCTTTGACGACGTTTATTCAATGTCAGGTTGTGACGTTGATTTGACCATTGAAATGTAGTCATTTATAAACCAATATTTTACAACACAAATACAACGTTGAAACAACATGCTCTTTGACAACGTTTAATCAATGTCAGGTTGTGACGTTGATTTGGCCATTGAATTTTGGTCGTTTCCCACCCAATATTTTACAACACAAATACAACGTTGAAACAACATGCTTTTTCATGTCATTTATTCAATGTCAGGTTGTGACGTTGATTTGACCATTGAAATTTAGTCATTTTCAAACCAATATTTTACAACACAAATACAACGTTGAAACAAAATGCTTTTTGACAACGTTTAATCAATGTTGGGTACTGAGTTCTGACGTTGATTTGATCATTGAATTTTGGTCATTTCCCACCCAATATTTTACAACACAAATACAACGTTGAAACAACATGCTTTTTCATGTCATTTATTCAATGTCAGGTTGTGACGTTGATTTGACCATTGAAATTTAGTCATTTTTAAACCAATCTTTTACAACACAAATACGTTGAAACAACATGCTTTTTGACGTCATTTATTCAATGTCAGGTTATGACGTTGATTTGACTGTTGAATTTTGGTCATTTCTAAACCAATATTTCACAACACAAATACAACGTTGAAACAACATGCTTTTTGACAACGTTTAATCAATGTTGGGTTCTGATTCTGACGTTGATTTGACCATTGAAATTTAGTCATTTTTAAACCAATCTTTTACAACACAAATAAGTTGAAACAACATGCTTTTTGACGTCATTTATTCAATGTCAGGTTATGACGTTGATTTGACCATTGAAATTTGGTCATTTCTAAACGAATATTTTACAACACAAATTCAACGTTGAAACAACATGCTCTTTGTGTTGATTTGACCATTGAAATTTGGTCATTTCCCACCCAATATTTTACAACACAAATACAACATTGAAACAACATGCTTTTTGACGTCATTTATTCAATGTCAGATTGTGACGTTGATTTGACCATTGAATTTTGGTAATTTCTCACCCAATATTTTACAACACAAATACAACGTTGAAACAAAATGCTTTTTGACAACGTTTAATCAATGTTGGGTTCTGAGTTCTGGCATTGATTTGACCATTGAAATTTGGTCATTTTTGAACCAACATGCTCTTTGACGACGTTTATTCAATGTCAGGTTGTGACGTTGATTTGACCATTGAAATTTAGTCATTTATAAACCAATATTTTCCAACACAAATTCAACGTTGAAACAACATGCTTTTTGTCAATGTTTAATCAATGTTGGGTACTGAGTTCTGACGTTGATTTGACCATTGAAATTTGGTGATTTCTAAACCAATATTTTCCAACACAAATTCAACGTTGAAACAACATGCTTTTTGTCAATGTTTAATCAATGTTGGGTTCCGAGTTTTGGCGTTGATTTGGCCATTGAATTTTGGTCGTTTCGCACCCAATATTTCACAACACAAATACAACGTTGAAACAACATGCTTTTTGACGATGTCTAATCAATGTTGGGTTCTGAGTTCTGACGTTGATTTGACCATTGAAATTTGGTCATTTCCCACCCAATATTTTACAACACAAATACAACGTTGAAACAAAATGCTTTTTGACGTCATTTATTCAATGTCAGGTTGTGACGTTGATTTGACCATTGAAATTTGGTCATTTTTAAACCAATATTTTACAACACAAATACAACGTTGAAACAACATGCTTTTTGACGACGTTTAGTCAATGTCAGGTTGTGACGTTGATTTGACCATTGAAATTTATCCATCCATCCATTTTGTACCGCTTATTCCCTGTATAAACCAATATTTTACAACACAAATACAACGTTGAAACAACATGCTTTTTGACGACGTTTACTCAATGTCAGGTTGTGACATTAATTTGACCATTGAAATTTGGTCATTTCTAAACCAATATTTTACAACACAAATCAACGTTGAAACAACATGCTTTTTGTCAACGTTTAATCAATGTTGGGTTCTGAGTTCTGGCTTTGATTTGATCATTGAAATTTGGTCATTTTCCCACCCAATCTTTTACAACACAAATACAACGTTGAAACAACATGCTTTTTGACAATGTTTAATCAATGTTGGGTACTGATTCTGACGTTGATTTGACCATTGAATTTTGGTCATTTCCCACCCAATATTTTACAACACAAATACAACGTTGAAACAAAATGCTTTTTGACAACGTTTAATCAATGTTGGGTTGTGACGTTGATTTGACCATTGAAATTTGGTCATTTCCAAACCAATATTTTACAACACAAATAAAACGTTGAAACATTATGCTTTTTGACGTCATTTATTCAATGTCAGGTTGTGACGTTGATTTGACCAACAACGTGGATCCAACGTTAGACATCAACGTTGTCTCAGTTTACAAATACAACTAATTTTGCAACATTGTTTAGAAGTCCGTTTTAAAAAACAAATATGTATAATCAACGTTGTATCAATGTCTTGTGCCTGCTGGGAGGGAGCTGAACAACAGGTAGTCTGCGTTCGCATCTTTTTTCCAAAAAAGTCAGTTTACATTACAATTAAAAACTTGCTGTAACACAAAAATGGTTTCCTCAATCTCTTCAATACGAGCAAGCAGAAAACGGCTGCCAAAATGAACGTGTTCGTACACAGACACATGGTTCGCACACAGAGGCATGTTTGGCGCGATCTTAAAAGTTCACAAACCGAAAAGTTCGTACATAGAGGGGTCTGTAAATCGAGGTTCCACTGTATCTTAACACTTTGAGGAAATAGTCTTTCTAAGGTGTGACCTACAGTTTACATGCCACTGTAAGTTCTACTCAAAGCTACGCGCTTTCGATTTCTCCTGGGTGAGCCTGATTGAATGCAGCTAGTAGTTTCTCCTTGCCAGCATACCAGACTTATTGAGGAGTGGTGTCCTGATCCCATATTGATATCAGTCCGATACAAGCGTGTTGACTTGTGCAAATATGGACAGCCAGTTGACATCTAAATGTCCTCCAACGAGCACACAGGGTTGGACTTATCCTTCTATTTTAGTCAAGAGGTAAACATGTTAGGCTATAGGCCAGGGGTCACCAACCTTTTTGAAACCAAGAGCTACTTCTTGGGTAGTGATTAATGCGAAGGGCTACCAGTTTGATACACACTTAAATAAATTGCCAGAAATAGCCAATTTGCTCAATTTACCTTTAACTCTATGTTATTATTAATAATTAATGATATTTACACTTAATTGAACGGTTTAAAAGAGGAGAAAACACGAAAAAAAATGACAATTAAATTTTGAAACATAGTTTATCTTCAATTTCGACTCTTTAAAATTCAACCGAAAAAAAGAGGAGAAAAACTAGCTAATTCGAATCTTTTTGAAAAAATTAAAAAAAGAATTTATGGAACATCATTAGTCATTTTTCCTGATTAAGATTAATTTTAGAATTTTGATGCCATGTTTTAAATAGGTTAAAATCCAATCTGCACTTTGTTAGAATATATAACAAATTGGACCAAGCTATATTTCTAACAAAGACAAATCATTATTTCTTCTAGATTTTCCAGAACAAAAATTTTAAAAGAAAATCAAAAGACTTTGAAATAAGATTTAAATTTGATTCTACAGATTTTCTAAATTTGCCAGAATAATTTTTTTGAATTTTAATCATAATAAGTTTGAAGAAATATTTCACAAATATTCTTCGTCGAAAAAACAGAAGCTAAAATGAAGAATTAAATTCAAATGTATTTATTATTCTTTACAATGAAAAAAAATTTTTACTTGAACATTGATTTAAATTGTCACGAAAGAAGAGGAAGGAATTTAAAAGGTAAAAAGGTATATGTGTTTAAAAATCCTAAAATCATTTTTAAGGTTGTATTTGTTCTCTAAAATTGTCTTTCTGAAAGTTATAAGAAGCAAAGTAAAAAAATTAATGAATTTATTTAAACAAGTGAAGACCAAGTCTTTAAAATATTTTCTTGGATTTTCAAATTCTATTTGAGTTTTGTCTCTCTTAGAATTAAAAATGTCGAGCAAAGCGAGACCAGCTTGCTAGTAAATAAATAACATTTAAAAAATAGAGGCAGCTCACTGGTAAGTGCTGCTATTTGAGCTATTTTTAGAACAGACCAGCGGGCTACTCATCTGGTCCTTACGGGCTACCTGGTGCCCGCGGGCACCACGTTGGTGACCCCTGATATAGGCCAACAGCAGCCAAGTACACAATAGCACATAAGCTAGACATGTAATAATAGGTGTCTTTAATTTAACAATATTGCAGACTGAAACACTGTATTTGTCAATATAAACATGTATAGATACAAAATCTCAAAGGCAGCAGCGTATTAGAAATTATCCAGTAACAGATGTGTCCGCATCATTCGACTTACTGCGTCATGCGCTTAATTTAAATGAGTTATTGTGATAACAACAAAAATAATAATTACCACGTCAACAGCATAAATTTGTCATAGGTTTAATGTTTTATTTCACATACTACTGTTCTGAGTAATTTCACATACTCAAGCTTTTTCTAACATTCCACACTATACAAAATAGGGGTGTGAATCTTTGGGAACCTGACGATACGGTGCGACTCCCGGGGTGACAATTCAACACGAAAAAACGATACTTGCAATCTATTATGTTGCATAATAGTTATAATGAACATTTTTCAAATTAGATTAGGAAATACACTACCGTTCAAAAGTTTGGGGTCACCCAAACAATTTAGTGGAATAGCCTTCATTTCTAAGAACAAGAATAGACTGTAGAGTTTCAGATGAAAGTTCTCTTTTTCTGGCCATTTTGAGCGTTTAATTGACCCCACATATGTGATGCTCCAGAAACTCAATCTGCTCAAAGGAAGGTCAGTTTTGTAGCTTCTGTAACGAGCTAAAGTGTTTTCAGATGTGTGAACATGATTGCACAAGGGTTTTCTAATCATCAATTAGCCTTCTGAGCCAATGAGCAAACACATTGTACCATTAGAACACTGGAGTGATAGTTGCTGGAAATGGGCCTATGTAGATATTGCACCAAAAAGCAGACATTTGCAGCTAGAATAGTCATTTACCACATTAGCAATGTATAGAGTGTATTTATTTAAAGTTAAGACTAGTTTAAAGTTATCTTCATTGAAAAGTACAGTGCTTTTCCTTCAAAAATAAGGACATTTACATGTGACCCCAAACTTTTGAACGGTAGTGTATATTATTATGCAACATAATAGCTTGCAAGTATCGTTTTTTTCGTGTTGAATTGGCACCTGACGATACGGTGCGACTCCCGGGGTGACAATTCAACACGAAAAAAACGATACTTGCAATGTATTATGTTGCATAATAGTTATAATGAACATTTTTCAAATAAATTAGGAAATATATTTTTGGTTGAATGAAGATGGCCTAATAACGTCTTTTTAAAAATGTATTATTTAACAAGAAAAACATTTTTTTTTCTTAAAACTGATTTTTGAAAATCATTTATCAATTTAGAATCAGGAATAATAAGAACCACAAATCAATTTTTGTGCACTCCATTACAAAATAAAAGTATGCACCACGATTCGTGCTGATATTGTATCGGATTATTATAGGTATTGACATCCTTTAAGTGGATGAGTATGTACGTATTTGACTGAGTGTGTACATTTTCCTAAAGATTTTAGACAATTTCTTTGTAGGCACCTCCTTTTTTTTACACAGGCAGCTGCACACGGACTACTTTAATCACAATTTAACAGTATTTTACAACAAGTAAATAACACATTTGTTTTTATACATGTCAATTTGTTTTATAACATACAACATATGTGTATACTGTAAATAGTAACTTTCTACTGAAGTGAATTAATTAAGTCATATTATGTTCTACTTATGGTGAATGTTTATATTCACCTTGGAGAGAGCGAACCACCAAGTTTGAGTAAATAATGGTTGAGCCCATAATAAATTAAGGAGCCTTAGTTGGACATTCGTATGTGGACTGGGTTAACCCTCTCACGAGAAGAGGCGATAAATTCAGACTTCGGAATGCAAAAGTGATAGCTCTATCCTGGAGGAGAGATTCCACGTTTATCTTAACGTCAACCTACAAGTTGTGGTATACATCTGTTGTCTTCCCAGTGACTTACACACGAATGAATCAATTTAAGTGGACCCCGACTTAAACAAGTTGAAAAACTTATTTGGGTGTTACCATTTAGTGGTCAATTGTACGGAATATGTACTTCACTGTGCAACCTACTAATAAAAGTCTCAATCAATCAATCAACATCTCCTTACATGGTCAGGTTGTACTTTCCTGAATTAACACACACCCAGGCAGAGAAAGAAGGATATATAAGACTGTGGTTCGGCTCCTCCCAAGTTAGGAGTGCCTCTTTTTTTTTTTTACTTGACCTCCTCCAGGTACTGCAGTCCTGTATAATGACACTCGCTTGTAATAAAGCAACTTTTGGTTCAGTAAAGCGTCTCCGACGTCTCTTTTGATCCAGCAGCACTGACGTGTCGCCCTACTGTCCGGACGAGGATGTCAAGACCAGAAATACACATCACTACAAACATGGATTTTCCTTTTTTTTTTTGTATTTTCAGTGACTATAGCCACTGAAGTTAAAATGATTCTAAGTCAGTTTTTTGTGTTTAACTATATAAATTTTAACTACCAAAATAGAACCATGCAAATATAATAATACGTGTAGATCAGTGGTTCTTAACCTGGTTGGAGGAACCAAACCCCACCAGTTTCATATGCGCATTCACCGAACCCTTTAGTGAAAAATAAAATGTTGTTTTTTTTCAAATTCAAGACAAAGTTATATGTTTTTGGTAACACTTTAGTATGGGGAACATATTCTTAGTAACAAAGACTTCATTTAGAGTTTTTTGGACACTAGGGCAGGGGTCGGCAAGCCGCTCTTTAGCGCCGCCCTAGTGGCTCTCAGGAGCTTTTTCATAAATGTATGAAAAATTGAAAAAGATGAGGGGAAAAAAAGATATTTTTTGTTTTAATATGGTTTCTGTAGGAGGACAAACATGACACAAACCTCCCTAATTGTTATAAATCACACTGTTTATATTAAACATGCTTCACTGATTCGAGTATTTGGCGAGCACCGTTTTGTCCTACTACTTTTGGCGGTCCTTGAACTCACCTTAGTTTGTGTCCATGTATAACTTTCTCCGACTTTTTAGGACGTGTTTTATGCCACTTCTTTTTCTGTCTCATTTTGTCCACCACACTGCGTGAAGGCACAAAGGTGAGTTTTGTTGATGTTATTGACTTGTGTGGGGTGCTAATCAGACATATTTGGTCACTGCATGACTGCAAGCTAATCGATGCTAACATGCTATTTAGGCTAGCTATATGTACATATTGCATCATTATGCCTCGTTTGTAGCTATATTTCAGGTTATTTAGTTTCCTTTAAGTCATCATAATTCAATTTATATCTCATGACACACTATCTGTATGTAATATGGCTTTTAATTTTTTGCGGCTCAAGACAGATTTGTTTTTGTATTTTTGGTCCAATATGGCTCTTTCAACATTTTGGGTTGCCGACCCCTGCACTAGGGGAACATATACTAAGTAATAAAGACTTAATTTAGAGTTATTTGGTTAGGGTTAGGGTTAGAGGGTTAGGGCCAGGATTAAAGGGTTAGGCTTATAATAAGGCCATGCTGAATAAGGCATTAATAAGTACTTATTAATGACTAGTTAAGAGCCAATATGTTACTACAGTGTTTCCCACACTCTCATTTATTTGTGGCGGCCCGCCACGAAAGAATTAAGGCCGCCACAAATTGATTTTTTTTTGTTGTTGTAATTTTTAAAAAACTTTTTTTTGTTGTTGTTGTCCTGTCCAGCTTCTCAGGCAAATCAAATAGTTGATGTAGATGCCCATGTCGGCTGTTCAGATTTACTTTACAAAAGAGAAGTGTAGGATACTTCTCTTGTTGCCTTATTTGTATTTGACCACTACTGTTTTCTGTTTATTTTGTTACTGACGGTGGCAGGACACCTCTGCCTCTGTTTCACTTTATGTTGCTGGTAAATAATATGGTTGTAGTAGTAGGCTAAAGTTAAATGATTTAGTATGCACTAATTAAAGGGGCAGAGCTTTAAGAGACATTTTAGCTTTTATATTTCATAAGATATATTTTTTGTAAGAACCACAATTAATAAATATATTTCAGTGAATAACTTATTGTTCAAATCTGTATATACATATGTACATAAAGTGTTGTAATTATATTGTAAAATGGATGAATGGATGGACGTTTAAAACAAAACTGTTATTATTAATTAGTAAGTGTACATTTTTTGAGCCTTTTTAGAGAAAATTATATCATTGTAGTAAATTATGCAAATTACTCGATGATGTCACGGTGACCACGCCCATAGCCACGCCCCCACCGCCACAGGTATCTTGGCAGTTTATGGGAAACACTGTACTAATTTGCATGTTAATAAGCAACTAATTAATGGTGAATATGTTCCCCATACTAAAGTGTTACCATGTTTTTTTTTTACTGGTGCACAAAATGAAGCGTGCATGAACATCACCTTGTTCAAAGAACAAAACCAACACAGTGCATAAACTCACAACAAATTACACACCTGCAAATCAGTCTGACTTCTGCTGTTGCCGTATCCGTAATACGCAGATAGGGAGAAGTTTTTATTTACTTGATGAGTCGGGTGTGTCTTGACCTCCGCCGAACCCCTGAACCCGACTCACCGAACCCCTAGGGTTCCATCGAACCCAGGTTAAGAACCACTGGTGTAGATCTTGTGCACATAAACATGTTTTAATAAATGCCATTGTCATTAGATTTATTGATGAAATTGTGTCGCCATTCCTGATTGGTCCTTGACCGTCATTATTCCGGACAGTATTTCCTCTATATCGCGGTCAAAAAGTCCCACGGCTCTCTTCACCGCATGTTCCACGTCGGCGTCCTCTTCCCGAATAAAAGGCGCCTCTTGGAGAAAATGTTTGCGCACGTTTTGGAGGAATTGCACTTTGGATTGGTTGAGCTGAGCGGCCAAGGACCTCATGTGTTCCGAGGACACTCCGTTGTCTGGAAAATGATTGAGGATACTGGATGCTACTGATTTGGAAACGCACAGTCGTAGACAACCACAACGTATCGCACTCGGACTTGTCTTAAGTGGACAGTGTAAGAAGTAAGAGTATTAGTGCTAAAGGAAGTCAAGTTTGAAGGGTGAGAAACCGTTTTTAGCCCATGCCAGGTTAAAACTATAATGACAAATAAAAGGGGAATTGCACTTTTTTAATGAAATTTTATGAATATTTGCCTATCATTCACAATCCCTACATAAAACAAGAACACAAATTCATGTTTTTCTTTTTTTTTTAATGCATTCTAAGTCGTAAAATACGGCAAGTACGAGGTGGCTAACAATGAAGCTAATGTGAGTACTGTATTGCACCCTCAAAAACCGCCAACAATACTCCATTTACATCTCGTAACATGAATAATAACTAGAGATGTCCGATAATATCGGTCTGCCGATATTATCGGCCGATAAATGCGTTAAAATGTAATATCGGAAATTATCGGTATCGTTTTTTTTATTATCAGTATCATTTTTTTGTTGTTGTTTTTTGTTTTATATTAAATCCACATAAAAAACACAAGATACACTTACAATTAGTGCACCAACCCAAAAAACCTCCCTCCCCCATTTACACTCATTCACACAAAAGGGTTGTTTCTTTCTGTTATTAATATTCTGCTTCCTACATTATATATCAATATATATCAATACAGTCTGCAAGGGATACAGTCCGTAAGCACACATGATTGTGCGTGCTGCTGGTCCACTAATAATACTAACCTTTAACAGTTAATTTTACTCATTTTCATTCATTACTAGTTTCTATGTAACTGTTTTTATATTGTTGTACTTTCTTTTTTATTCAAGAAAATGTTTTTAATTTATTTATCTTATTTTATTTGATTCATTTTTTTAAAAAGTACCTTATCTTCACCATACCTGGTTGTCCAAATTAGGCATAATAATGTGTTAATTCCACGACTGTATATATCGGTTGATATCGGTATCGGTTGATATCGGTATCGGTAATTAAAGAGTTGGACAATATCGGCATATCGGATATCGTCAAAAAGCCATTATCGGACATCCCTAATAATAACCAAGTGTTAGCATGGTATTATAAGCGCTAATGCAGAGGAACTACTTTTTAGCGGCGCCATGATCACAGAAAGTATTGACAAACAGCAGGTGAAAGTTATTTCTGTATTATAAATGATGCCCCTCACTTCTACAGAAGGTTGTGGCCAAAAACCGAGAGGTTGGTCAACTTTTGACATTCAACTTGGACCTGGAGATTTAGATTTAGATTAGATTTAGATTTATTGGTCCCCGTTGGGGAAATTCATTTTCGCTGCCGTACATTTAAACATAGACATAACGAACAAAAATAACAAAAAAACATTATACATGACCAACACATTCACAGGCTTGTCAGACAGGTCGGCCGGGCCTGCTGTTTAGGGCGGCTATAGCTGCAGGATAAGGCTTTTCCCGAGGCGGACCCTCCGGAATTTGATAGTTCTAGAACTAACACGCATATATCTAGAAAAAGGCTTTTTTTTAAAAAGAAGGGTTTTTAAGCCTTTTTTTTTTTAAATCATCCACAGTCTGTGGTGCCCTCAGGTGGTCAGGGAGAGCGTTCCACAGACTGGGAGCGGCGGAGCAGAAAAAAAAACGCACATTTGCGCCCACTTTATGGATTATGATTGGTTCTTCATCTAAACGGGAAGATATAAACATCCCATTTGTGAGCATCTCAGTGAGAGCAGACATTGTACAGTAGGTGATTGTATTGTTATGTTGGTAGTTTGTGTTTCTCGTTTAGCAATAGTGCTACTTGCTGCATCGGTTTTAGCACAGAGCCTTTAAAACTTGGAGCTCTTTCTCCGTATATCCACTTTCAAAAATACAAGGTCCTGGATCGGGTTGCCCCGAAATAAAAGGGACCAAAAACAAATGTAATTATTGGCTTCATTTTAACAGAAAATCTTACGATACAATAAACATATGTTTCTTATTACACACAAAGAACTAAACTAAAACATTTTGATAGATTTTTAAGCGCCGTGTAAAATGTTCTATATTTTCAATGGAACATATAAAATGTTGGCATTGTTTACTTGAGTCATATTGCAGTCTACACGTACCTCTTATGTGTGACTGCCGTCATATTGCAGTCCGCACGTATCTCTTATGTGTGACTGCCATCTACTGGTCACACTTATCATTTCAACATGTACCAAATAAAATAGCTTTGAGGTCGGTAAGCACAACCAAAATAATAATAATAATAATAATAGATTTTATATGTAAAAAAGAACTTTCCATTGAGCAAACAACCTCAAAGTGCTACAGTGTATTAAAAAGATTAATAAAAATAAATAAAAATTAGGGATGTCCGATAATATCGGACTGGCGATATTATTGGCCGATAAATGCTTTAAACTGTAATATCGTAAATTATCGGTTTCAAAATTATCAGTATCGTTTTAAAAAGTAAAATTGATGACTTTTTAAAACGCCGCTGTGTTCACGGACGTAGGGAGAAATACAGAGCGCCAATAAACCTTAAAGGCACTGCCTTTGCGTGCCGGCACAATCACATAATATCTACGGCTTTTCACACACTCAAGTGAATACAACGCATACTTGGTCAACAGCCATACAGGTCACACTGAGGGTGGCCGTATAAACAACTTTAACACTGTTACAAATATGCTCCACACTGTGAAACCACACCAAACAAGAATGACAAACACATTTCGGGAGAACATCCGCACCGTAACACAACATAAACACAACAGAACAAATACCCAGAACCCCTTGCAGCACTAACTCTTCCGGGACGCTACAGTATACATCCCCCGCTACCCCCCACCCCCCAATACCTCAACCCCGCCCACCTCAACCTCCTCATGCTCTCTCAGGGAGAGCATGTCCCAAATTCCAAGCTGCTGTTTTGAGGCATGTTAAAAAAAAATAATGCACTTTGTGACTTCAATAATAAATATGGCAGTGCCATGTTGGCATTTTTTTCCATAACTTGAGTTGATTTATTTTGGAAAACGTTGTTACATTGTTTAATGCATCCAGCGGGGCTACACAACAAAATTATGCATAATAATGTGTTAATTCCACGACCGTATATATCTGTATCGGTTGATATCGGAATCGGTAATTAAGAGTTGGACAATATCGGAATATTGGATATCGTCAAAAAAGCCATTATCGGACATCTCTAATAAAAATAAAAACTAGAAATAGCACGCATATATCTAAAAAAAGGCTTTTTTAAAAATACCTTTTAAAAAAAAAAAGCATCCACAGTCTGTGGTGCCCTCAGGTGGTCAGGGAGAGCGTTCCACAGACTGGGCGCGGCGGAGCAGAAAGCCCGGTCTCCCATTGTTCGTAGCTTTGTCCTCGGAGGTTGGTGGAGGTTTGTTTTTCCGTACATTAGGCGCACTGTCGGGTTTTGAGAAAATGAAAGGATTTTAAGTGCGCCTTATACCATATTTTTCGGACTATAAGTCGCAGTTTTTTTCATAGTTTGGCCGGGGGTGCGACTTATACTCAGGAGCGACTTATGTGTGAAATTATTAACACATTAGCGTAAAATATAAAATAATATCTAGGGATGTCCGATAATGGCTTTTTGGCTTTTGTCCAATATTGTCCAACTCTTTAATTACCGATACTGATATCAACCGATACCGATATCAACCGATATATGCAGTCGTGGAATTAACACATTATTATGCCTAATTTGGACAACCAGGTATGGTGAAGATAAGGTACTTTTTTTTTAAAATTAGTAAAATAAGATAAATAAATTAAAAACATTTTCTTGAATAAAAAGAAGGTACAACAATATAAAAACAGTTACATAGAAACTAGTAATGAATGAAAATTAGTCAAATTAACTGTTAAAGGTTAGTACTATTAGTGGAGCAGCAGCACGCACAATCATGTGTGCTTACGGACTGTATCCCTTGCAGACTGTATTGATATATATTGATATATAATGTAGGAACCACAATATTAATAACAGAAAGAAACAACCCTTTTGTGTGAATGAGTGTAAATGGGGGAGGGAGGTTTTTTGGGTTGGTGCACTAATTGTAAGTGTATCTTGTGTTTTTTATGTGGATTTAATAAAAACAAAACAAAAAAACAAACAAAAAAACAATACCGATAATTTAAAAAACGATACCGATAATTTCCGATATTACATTTTAACGCATATATCGGCCGATAATATCAGCTGGCCGATATTATCGGACATCTCTAATAATATCATTTAGCTCATTCACGTAAGAGACTAGACGTATAAGATTTCATGGGATTTAGCGATTAGGAGTGACAGATTGTTTGGTAAACGTATAGCATGTTCTATATGTTATAGTTATTTGAATGACTCTTACCATAATATGTTACGTTAACATACCAGGCACCTTCTCAGTTGGTTATTTATGCCTCATATAACGTACACTTATTCAGCCTGTTGTTCACTATTCTTTATTTATTTTAAATTGCCTTTCAAATGTCTATTCTTGGTGTTGGGTTTTTATCAAATACATTTCCCCAAAAAATGCGACTTATACTCCAGTGCGACTTATACAGTATATGTTTTTTTCCTTCTTTATTATGCATTTTCAGCCGGTGCGACTTATACTCCAAAGCGACTTATACTCCGAAAAATATGGTAGTCTGAAAGATACGGTACTCTTGTCTTACATAAGGACTGTGAATGATAGGCAGAATTCCCCCCAAAAATGCAGTTCCCCTTTGATGGTAGCCAACAACTGACCTCTGGCTTTCTTCATAGCTTCAGAGACGAGACGTCGACAGGCCTGGTCGGCCTGGTGAACCACGCTGGCGGCACATTTCTGCCGGTCCGCCTCCTGTGAGGTAGGAAACAAACCATACTTAAAAAAAAAATATTTTTATATTTCCTGTATTTTATATTATTACTTTGAACTGTTTTATACTTAAAATTTTTTATCCTGTAAAGCGTCTTTGAGTACTCTGAAAAGCGCTATACCCATACTTGCCAACCCTCCTGTTTTTAGCCGGAGACTCCCGGTATTCAGCGCCTCTCCCGATAACCTCCCGGCAGAAATTTTCTCCCGACAAACTCCCGGTATTCAGCCGGAGCTGGAGGCCACGCCCCCTCCAGCTCAATGCGGACCTGAGTGGGGACAGCCTGTTCTCACGTCCGCTTTCCCACAATATAAACAGCTTGCCCGCCCAATGACGTCATAACATCTACGGCTTTTAGAGAGTAGAGTGCACAACTGCGCACACAACGAGGAGACGAAGCAGAAGAACGAGGAAGTTACAGACATGGTGACGCCGTCGACGAGCAAGATGAAGAAATACGCTTGCAAGTTCCAAAACGAATGGAAACAAGAATTTCAGTTCATCCAGGACAGTTCGAAGGGGAAGGGGTATGTAATTATGTCGCCTGTACATTTTGTAAAACAGACTTCTCCATTGAACACGGTGGCCGAGTCATGAACGGAGGAGAAGTTAAACAGGACAATACTGCCATCTACTGGATAGCCCCCGGAACACTGAAATTCAAGTATTTATTTTATTTATATGTATAATAAAATAAATATATATACATATATATATAGCTAGAATTCACTAAAAGTCAAGTATTTCATATATATATATATATATATATATATATATATATATATATATATATATATATATATATATATATATATATATATATATATATATATATATATATATATATATGTATATATATATATATATATATATATATATATTAGGGCTGCAACTAACGATTAATTTGATTATCGATCAATCTGTCGATTATTACTTCGATTAATCGATTAATAATCGGATGAAAGAAACAAACTACATTTCTATCCTATCCAGTATTTTATTGAAAAAAAACAGCATACTGGCACCATACTTATTTTGATTATTGTTTCTCAGCTGTTTGTACATGTTGCAGTTCATAAATAAAGGTTTATTTAAAAAAACAACAAAAAAAAAAAACTGTGCGCATGCGCATAGCATAGATCCAACGAATCGATGACTAAATTAATCGGCAACTATTTTAATAATTGATTTTAATCGATTTAATCGATTAGTTGTTGCAGCCCTAATATATATATATATATATATATATATATATATATATATATATATATATATATATATATATATATATATATATATATATATATATATTAGGGCTGCAACTAACGATTAATCTGATAATCGATTAATCTGTTGATTATTACTTCGATTAATCGATTAATAATCGGATAAAAGAAACAAACTACATTTCTATCCTATCCAGTATTTTATTGAAAAAAAACAGCATACTGGCACCATACTTATTTTGATTATTGTTTCTCAGCTGTTTGTACATGTTGCAGTTCATAAATAAAGGTTTATTAAAAAAAAAAAAAAAAAATAAAGAAAACTCTGCGCATGCGCATAGCATAGATCCAACGAATCGATGACTAAATTAATCGGCAACTATTTTAATAATCGATTTTAATCGATTAGTTGTTGCAGCCCTAATATATATATATATATATATATATATATATATATATATATATATATATATATATATATATATATATATATATATATATATATATATATATATATATATATATATGAAATACTTGAGTTGGTGAATTGTAGCTGTAAATATACTCCCCTATTAACCACGCCCCCGCCGCACCCCGACCGCGCCCCCCTCACCCCCCACCTCCCGGTATCGGAGGTCTCAAGGTTGGCAAGTATGGCTATACCAAATAAAATGTATTATTATTATTATTAAAAAATGGACCCAAGTATACAGACGGCATTGATAAATTCCTCATTCTTCCACACTAACCTTTTGCTCCGTGTCGTCCTCAACTGGACTTAAGGGGTCGCTGAGCGCAGAGCCGATCAACTCCAGCACATTCTGACTGAAAAAACAACACAGAACTCCAGTTTATTATGAATTTGCTTCAAAAGAAAAACAATTATGTGGCCTCACACGTCACATTCCGAAACGTCGTCTGTCGCGTTGACCGAAACGCTCTTTGCCTCCCACTGGTTTTTCCTAGGATTCGGCCGAACCAAACGCTTCTCCATCGCCACGATCACCTCGGTGGGGACGGGGTGCGGCCTGTTGTTGTTCCTGCTGATGCACGACTCCAAGCGGCATTCCACGTGCACCTGGCAAAAGCCGAGTGAATCTGCAACACGCGTGTACGCCGATGAGCCGACTGAAACAAGTTCCCCTGAATGCTGGAAGAACATGCATACACTTTCGAGCCAGTTGGTAGACCTCGTATCTCATGCTCGGGTAGTAGAAGTTGTCATCCAGTAGGAACAGGAGCGGTGCCTGGTCGCCCAGAGGGGGATCCGGTAGGGATCGAATGCATCGTTCCCACGCAGCCCCCTCGATCGTGCAGCCGCCGGGAAGCTCGAGCGACATTTTTGGATTCTTTAGGAACTCTTCAATGCACTGCAACACCGCGTGTCTGTGGAGTTTCCATTCAGTTTGCTGGGAAAAACAAAAAGAAAAGTATGGATGTTAATTTGTGTCTTTATTACAAAAGCTTTTCTTTGACACTGAATTTATTTACCGTATTTTTCGTACTATAAAGGCGCACTCAGTGGCCGAGTGGTTAGAGTGTCCGCCCTGAGATTGGTAGGTTGTGAGTTCAAACCCTGGCCGAGTCATACCAAAGACTATAAAAATGGGACCCATTACCTCCCTGCTTGACACTCAACATCAAGGGTTGGAATTGGGGGTTAAATCACCAAAAATGATTCCCAGGCGCGGCCACCGCTGCTGCTCACGGCTCCCCTCATCTCCCAGGGGGTGATCAAGGGTGATGGGTCAAATGCAGAGAATAATTTCGCCACACCTAGTGTGTGTGTGACAATCATTGCTACTTTAACTTTCATAACAAAAACACAATTTAACCTCCATAGAAAAGCTAAGTATAGGTAGACTTGCACGTTGTAATGACAACAATAACATTATTTATGACTTTATACATATAACAATGCTCAATTGTGGAAAAAAAAACAACGTATATCCCGAAAGGGAAACGTGGTAGTAAATGGATGGATGTTAAATGTGGTAGGAGTTTATTTCAATTAAATACTTAAAATGTTACTAATTAACCTCTTAAGGCCCAAGCTGTTTGTTTACATGCTTTTTATTTTATTTCTCTTTGCTATTTGGGCTTATTGGACCATAATTAGAATAAAAACTAAGAATCATCTTTTGATATGATGTACTTAGTCCATAAGTACACAAACGTGTACTTCATGTTTGTAGTTCTTATTTTTACACTTTTTTTTTCCAAATTCCAATGTATGTTATACTCTTCTGACACCACCTGATAGCAGTATAAGTGTCCACATAAGCGGCCATAAGACCCCAATTCAGTAGTGTACACAATTTTGGAAATAAGAGCTAAAAGGTGCTGTCCACGTACGTGGCCACTAAGCCTTTAGAGCAGGGGTCACCAACGCGGTGCCCGCGGGCACCAGGTAGCCCGTTAGGACCAGATGAGTAGCCCGCTGGCCTGTTCTAAAAATAGCTCAAATAGCAGCACTTACCAGTGAGCTGCCTCTATTTTTTAAATTTTATTTATTTACTAGCAAGCTGGTCTGGCTTTGCCCGACATTTTTAATTCTAAGAGAGACAAAACTCAAACAGAATTTGAAAATCCAAGAAAATATTTTAAAGACTAGGTCTTCACTTGTTTAAATAAATTCATTAATTTTTTTACTTTGCTTCTTATAACTTTCAGAAAGACAATTTTAGAGAAAAAATACAACCTTAAAAATGATTTTAGGATTTTTAAACACATATACCTTTTAAATTCCTTCCTCTTCTTTCCTGACAATTTAAATCAATGTTCAAGTAAATTTATTTTTTTTATTGTAAAGAATAATAAATACATTTTAATTTAATTCTTCATTTTAGCTTCTGTTTTTTCGACGAAGAATATTTGTGAAATATTTCTTCAAACTTATTATGATTAAAATTCAAAAAAATTATTCTGGCAAATCTAGAAAATCTGTAGAATCAAATTTAAATCTTATTTCAAAGTCTTTTGAATTTTTTTTTACATTTTTGTTCTGGAAAATCTAGAAGAAATAATGATTTGTCTTTGTTAGAAATATAGCTTGGTCCAATTTGTTATATATTCTAACAAAGTGCAGATTGGATTTTAACCTATTTAAAACATGTCATCAAAATTCTAAAATTAATCTTAATCAGGAAAAATTACTAATGATGTTCCATAAATTGTTTTTTAAATTTTTTCAAAAAGATTTGAATTAGCTAGTTTTTCTCTTCTTTTTTTTCGGTTGAATTTTGAATTTTAAAGAGTCGAAATTGAAGATAAACTATGTTTCAAAATTTAATTGTCATTTTTTTTCGTGTTTTCTCCTCTTTTAAACCGTTAAATTAAGTGTAAATATCATTAATTATTAATAATAACATAGAGTTAAAGGTAAATTGAGCAAATTGGCTATTTCTGGCAATTTATTTAAGTGTGTATCAAACTGGTAGCCCTTTGCATTAATCACTACCCAAGAAGTAGCTCTTGGTTTCAAAAAGGTTGGTGACCCCTGCTTTAGAGGTTTTAAAGCACACTACAAAAAAAAAAATCATGTAAACTTCTGTACTGTACCTCCTCTGGCTCTCTGGCGTGAAAAGCCTGATCTGGGATCAGCTCGTCGTAGTGCACAACAGCCGCTCTCCAGCCGCTGCGACTGGCGGAGAGACAAACAGTCCGGGACAAGGACGACTTCCCGGCGGCGGGAAGCCCGCAGAGGACACATAGACATGCCCGAGTCCGGTGGACACATTCGGGTTCCCCGTCCGTTGCCATACGGCGCAAAAAAAAAAAAAAAGCTCTGCTTTTAGTTTTCTGGCAGGTTACCGCCGAAACTTATAAGGCAAATAAAAACCTAAGTAAATCGGAATGTTTACACTTATGTTATGACAGCCATATTTGTTGGACAACTTCCGCTCGACGTCGTCGCGTTATGATGACGTCTTCAAGTCTATATATAGTCGTCACATCTCGATGACGTATCACTTACAACAGAACATTCGGGAATCTTGAAAGGTGAACGACGTACTTCTAACTGCGTGAGTAAAACTTGAAATAAAACGACATCATTAACAATACGCTTCGTATATGGTTGGACGGATAATGTACATATCTTTAACGTTGAAGGAATGCGATGATTGGGTTGTCCACGCACTTATTTTTTGTTAGGTAACGTCGTCATACTGCGTAGGTTGCGGTTGTTTGGACAACCAAAGCAGGCTAAGTGGCGAATTGGACAATTGCAGGCTAAATGGCTCACTAGTCTGTGTTGTATGTTTATAACAAGAACTGTTATGTTCCATGTTTAGGCTGACAACATGATGGTGGCAAGGCTAACGTGCTTAAGGAGCCTCCCCCTCGTCGGGCTGCGTCCTGTGCTGTCAAACTCGGCTGCCCTGAGATCATCCACCCTGAAGCAATGTCCCACCATGCTCAGGCCCCAGCAGGTACCCTTTAAACTCCATCCTCTGGCCCTTCTAGCTAACAGGAGACTTGGATGTTGTCAAACACATGAATGCAACCACCTGAATCATTTAATAAATAGTTTTTAGAATGTTTATTTGACTTGACTAAGCCAGATAACCCCTTAAAGCAGTGGTCCGGGGACCGGTACCGGTCCGTGACGCATTGGCTACCGGGCCGCAGAGAAACATTAAACAATTTATTAACGACTGCATTTTCTCCGACCTAACTTTTGTCTGTCCCACTAGACCAGGGGTCAGCAACCCAAAATGTTGAAAGAGCCATATTGGACCAAAAATACTTATTGGAGCCGCAAAAAATTAAAAGCCTTATATAAGTGTTATAATGAAGGCAACACATGCTGTAAGTGTCTATATTAGCCTACTATCAAAGCATACTTGCCAACCTTGAGACCTCCAATATCGGGAGGTGGGGGGGCGTGGTTAAGAGGAGAGTATATTTACAGCTAGAATTCACCAAATCAAGTATTTCATATATATATATATAATATATATATATATGTATGAAATACTTGACTTTCAGTGAATTCTAGCTATATATATTTTTATTTTATTATACATATAAATAAAAGACATACTTGAATTTCAGTGTTCTGCAGGCTATCCAGTAGGTGGCAGTATTGTCCTGTTTAAGAGTGTCACAACATTGCTGTTTACGGCAGACGAACTGCTTTACGGTAGACTAAACGTGACTGCTGTTGTTGTGTGTTGTTACCGCGCTGGGAGGACGTTAATGAAACTGCCTAACAATAAACCCACATAAGAAACCAAGAACTCTCTCTCCTTGTTGTGCACTCTACTCTCTAAAAGCCGTAGATGTTATGACATCATTGGGCAGGCAAGCTGCTGGGAAAGCGGACGTGAGAATGGCTGTCCCCACTCAGGTCCGCATTGAGCTGGAGGGGGTGTGGCCTCCAGCTCCGGCTGAATACCGGGAGTTTGTCGGGAGAAAATCTCTGCCGGGAGGTTGTCGGGAGAGGCGCTGAATACCGGGATTCTCCCGCTAAAAACGGGAGGGTTGGCAAGTATGCATCAAAGGCTGACGCAAATATTCGTTGACAGAAATGTTGTATTTTAATATTTATTCTACACATTTTGCAACATTGGAAATCATTAGTAACATTGAGGCTTCTCACAAGATGAGATAACTTCTGGACATTACTGGCTTAGAATGGCCAAAGGTATAGATGTGTGTGTGTCCAAGTTTAAGGAAACGGCAGGGTGTCTTATTCTAATGGGTTTATTACAATCTTGGCAAGCTGGGTAACGTTTGCTGTGGTCTGGAACAACATGGCACACTAACAAGTATCTGAAATGCAGCCAATATTACGTACAGATAATGTGTCATAAGACATGCAAATACCAATTAAATACACAGAGGACATTAAGGAAATTAAATGAGCTCAAATATACCTACAAACAATGCATAATGATGCAATATGTACATACGGTTAGTGTAAATAACATGTTAGCATCGATTAGCTTGCAGCCATGCACTGACCAAATATGCCTGATTAGCACTCCAACAATTTAATAACACCAACAAAGCTCACCTTTGTGCATTCACGCACATCATAAAAAGTTTGGTGGACAAAATGAGACGGAGTGGCATAAAACATGTCTTTCTGTGGCAGCATCGGAGAAACTTATACATGTAAACAAACTACGGTGAGTTCAAGGATCGCTGAAATTAGTAGGACAAAACGGTGCTTGCCAAATACTCTGATCAGTGAAGCATGTTTAATATAAACAGTGGGATTTCTAACAATTAGGAAGGTTTGTTCTCCAGAAAATATGTTAAAACAAAAAATATATGTTTTTTCTTCATCTTTTTCCATTTTCAAACATCTCTGAAAGAGGTCCAGGGAGCCACTAGGGCGGCGCTAAAGAGCCGCGGGTTGCGGACCCCCGCACTAGACACACCAATAACCTTGTTTATAAATGTACAATAAAACTCCTCATAGGAAGTTGCCATTTGTTATATTTGTTATATCTTTTGTGACATTGCACATAAATGAACATATAAAATATAAATGTGACAGATTGTAGCCAAAGGCTGATTTCCATCTGATCTCATTGCAAAGAAACAAGACCAAGGCTCCCACTAATTCAGCGTTATAGTGAGTTGTATTTTTAATGCCCTTATTTTTGCTGTATTTATCTGGCACAAGTGGAAAGCCGGTCCCTGAAAATAATGCCTACATTAAACCGGTCCGTGGTGCACAAAATGTTGGGGACCACTGCCTTAAAGGAATAATTATTTAGCCTAAGCCTCGTTTCAGCCACACTGAATCAGCGTTTAAGGTACCCCTCCTCGGACAATTATTTTACACGGGTAAGTGCGCCGTCTATTTCTTGAATCACCGGCTCTTAGCTTTGTATGGACTCATTGATCGTTTACAAATTGAGTCCGGAGAGGAAGTGACGCCCCACGCAGAAAGTGACGTCAGAAAGATGGAGGCGAGTCATCCAGACATGCCCGTGTGGAATTCACACATGAGTACCTTAAGAGAAGTAAACGCGCGATTGCAGCTATTTCGGATACAACACATCTCAGACGGCAACATAGACGGTTGAGCGACGGTTTTGGATAAGGCCTGGAAGAACGGCAGACTGGCGGGGTGTGTTTGTCAACGGGTGTGTTGTGCCATCTGAACGGCAAGAGAACTTTCCAATGTCCAGGTCAGCTGTGATTCTACTTAGTGAAAAACGTTGTCCGTTTGTCGAAGGGGAGACAACGACAGACTACGAAAAACAGCGAATACATTTGGACTGGCAACGCAGACTATTACTAGTTATTGTCCGCGATGTATGTGGAGCGATTACTCAACGTCTGGTTTTGTACTACATTACTAATGTGAAGCCATGAAGTGGTTGCGGCCGTCAAGTACGACCGCCAATTTCAGCCTACAAGCACAGTGTCCTGACCAGGGGCCGTACTTATCAAGCTTCTTAGAATTACTCCTAAGAAGTCTGCTAAGAGTTGACTTAAGAGTAAATAAATTCTTCGCTGAAAGCTGCACTTAAAAGTTACCGGTAGTTATCAAGCGTCTTACTCACACTTTCAGCGAAGTGTAGGACTGAATCTTAAGTGTCACACTCAGAGCTGAATTACGACATTACTATGTGCCGTAAACGGAATTTTAGGTGACGTCATTTCTGTGTCCATAGAAATGACCAATCACGGAAGGGAATCCCTTGTCTAAGAATAAAGAAATATCTTGGAAATATTTAAGTGGACAATGGGAGTGTATATTTTGACAATAAACTACAAAATAATACAAAACAAACTAGTCCCCGCCGGCACTCACGCTACCGCCCCCTCTCTTCTATCGCCCACACACTCACTGACGTCACTCACCTCACGGCCACACACATACGCTACTGTCATAACATTTTCTTTCCAATTCATTAATTAGGCAACTAATTTGAAACTGGTGTGGGTGGCTCTATATATACTAGCCCACTGCAGACACATGCAGAAATCAACAAGGAATCGAAAAGTATTAAATCTGTGACAAAAATAATATCCGCTCTGTCTAAACAATACCGTTTGATCAGCTGCTCGTCATCAAAAAAAAAACAAACATTGTTCCGTTCCCCGAACGTTGGCGCACGTCTCTCTCGCCTCAGTGCCATCCCCTGCTGGCAACTCCTAACCACTTAAGACACCTCTGAAGGTCTCTTAAATATTGTGGAGAGTAGGAGTGATTCTTAGACTTAAGAACGTTGATAAAAAGCTTTTATTCTTAAGTTTGAGAGTAGGACTAAATTTCGCAAATTCTCAGGACTTAAGTGTAAAATGGCACTCTAAGAAGCTTGATAAGTACGGCCCCAGATATCTATGATTGTTGTAAAATGTTCTTTATCACATTGTTTACTTTCACACGTCCATTAAAGGCCTACTGAAATGACATTTTTTTATTTAAACGGGAATAGCAGATCCTTTCTGTGTCATACTTGATCATTTCGCGACATTGCCATATTTTTGCTGAAAGGATTTAGTAGAGAACATCGACGATAAAGTTCGCAACTTTTGGTCGCTGATAAAAAAAAAGCCTTGCCTGTACCGGAAGTAGCGTGACGTCGCAGGTTGAAGGGCTCCTCACATTTCCCCATTGTTTACGCCAGCAGCGAGAGCGATTCGGACCGAGAAAGCGACGATTACCCCATTAATTTGAGCGAGGATGAAAGATTTGTGGATGAGGAACGTGAGAGTGAAGGACTAGAGTGCAGTGCAGGACGTATCTTTTTTCGCTCTGACTGTAACTTAGGTACAAGGGTTCATTGGATTCCACACTTTCTCCTTTTTCTATTGTGGATCACGGATTTGTATTTTAAACCACCTTGGATACTATATCCTCTTGAAAATGAGAGTCGAGAACGCAAAATGGACATTCACAGTGACTTTTATCTCCACGACAATACATCGGTGAAGCACTTTAGCTACGGAGCTAACGCGATAGCATCGTGCTTAAATGCAGATAGAAACAACAGAAATAAGCCCCTGACTGGAAGGATAGACAGAAGATCAACAATACTACTATCAGGAGACACCGAACCAAACACTGGACCTGTAACCACACGGTTAATGCTGTGCCGCCTGTCGAAGCCTAGCAATGCTGTTGCTAACGACGCCATTGAAGCTAACTTAGTTACGGGACCTCGTCAGAGCTATGATAATAACATTAGCGCTCCACCTACGCCAGCCCTCATCTGCTCATCAACACCCGTGCTCACCTGCGTTCCAGCGATCGACGGCGCGACGAAGGACTTCACCCGATCATCGATGCGGTCGGCGGCTAGCGTCGGATAGCGCGTCTGCTATCCAAGTCAAAGTCCTCCTGGTTGTGTTGCTGCAGCCGGCCGCTAATACACCGATCCCACCTACAGCTTTCTTCTTTGCAGTCTTCATTGTTCATTAAACAAATTGCAAAAGATTCACCAACACAGATGTCCAGAATGCTGTGGAATTTTGCGATGAAAACAGAGCTGTTTGTATTGGGATACAATGGTGTCCGAATACTTCCGTTTCAACCATTGACGTCACGCGCAAACGTCATCATACATAGACGTTTTCAACCGGAAGTTTCCCGGGAAATTTAAAATTGCACTTTATAAGTTAACCCGGCCATATTGGCATGTGTTGCAGTGTTAAGATTTCATCATTGATATATAAACTATCAGACTGCGTGGTCGGTAGTAGTGGCTTTCAGTAGGCCTTTAAAGATATGACTCATGTATGATGGTTCAGGTGTGATTCACTACAATAGGGCTAGTCTAACAGCTGATGATGGTGAGGCAAGCAAGGTTTGATGTTAGAAGAAATGTAACATGTTTTAGATTATTTCTTAAATTCAACGAATATCATCAGCTTCTTCTTCACAACGCTGGCCTTCAGACTCACTGTCTTTCTTCCTTCCCTTGGTTGGAGAAAGAAAATCATGTCAATTTCTATCTGTAAGCCAATGCTAGCGAGTAAGACCAGGGGCCGTACTTATCAAGCTTCTTAGAGTGCCATTTTACACTTAAGTCCTGAGAATTTGCGAAATTTAGTCCTACTCTCAAACTTAAGAATAAAAGCTTTTTATCAACGTTCTTAAGTCTAAGAATCACTCCTACTCTCCACGATATTTAAGAGACCTTCAGAGGTGTCTTAAGTGGTTAGGAGTTGCCAGCAGGGGATGGCACTGAGGCGAGAGAGACGTGCGCGAACGTTCAGGGAACGGAACAATGTTTTGTTTTTTTTTGATGACGAGCAGCTGATCAAACGGTATCGTTTAGACAGAGCGGATATTATTTTTGTCACAGATTTAATACTTTTCCATTCCTTGTTGATTTCTGCATGTGTCTGCAGTGGGCTAGTATATATAGAGCCACCCACACCAGTCTCAAATTAGTTGCCTAATTAATGAATTGGAAAGAAAATGTTATGACAGTAGCGTATGTGTGTGGCCGTGAGGTGAGTGACGTCAGTGAGTGTGTGGGCGAGAGAAGAGAGGGAGCGGTAGCGTGAGTGCCGGCGGGGACTAGTTTGTTTTGTATTATTTTGCAGTTTATTGTCAAAATATACACTCCCATTGTCCACTTAAATATTTCCAAGATATTTCTTTATTCTTAGACAACGGATTCCCTTCCGTGATTGGTCATTTCTATGGACACAGAAATGACGTCACCTAAAATTGCGTTTACGGCACATAGTAATGTCGTAATTCAGCTCTGAGTGTGACACTTAAGATTCAGTCCTACACTTCGCTGAAAGTGTGAGTAAGACGCTTGATAACTAACTTTTAAGTGCAGCTTTCAGCGAAGAATTTATTTACTCTTAAGTCAACTCTTAGCAGACTTCTTAGGAGTCATTCTAAGAAGCTTGATAAGTACGGCCCCAGATGTTTTGGGCAAATCTTACAAGGTTCATTGTGGCATTTGCTATGCCACTAATGGCCGGGATGCATGGAACTGAAATTTCTGCTTGCATTTTAAAGCATAACAATCAGCCGAAAGACAGCTCTTATCTCAAAACGTTTAAGTTTGGGCACTCTTAAGTTGAGGTGCCACTTCTTATTTGTGTTTATGTATTTTTTTAAATTTATTTTGAAGATACTGTGTGGTCACCTTTGTAGCTACTAAGAGACTACCTTTTTTATGTCCTCCCCTCAACCCCACTCTCTAGGGATTTTCCACTAAAGCCAAATTTGGTTTCCGCCGTGGAAGGACAGCCAAAGACCAAATCAAGGAGGCTGCATTTGAACCAGCCACAGAAACTGCCATGAAAAGTAAGTGCAGGAGATCCTTGTCCTACAAACTTGTTTTCAATCCGGTGGAATTCAGTGCTTCACTTTTTTGTAATGTAACAACCTTATTCCAAAATTGAAAAAAAAGGTTTTTGTCCTCAAAATTTTACACACAGTACCTCATAATGACAATGTCTAAACTTTTTTGAAGAGATTTTTTGCAAATTTATTCACAATAACAAAACTAAAAAATCACATGTACTTAAGTATTCACAGCCTTTGCCATGACACTGTTTAAACTGATCATCCTTGAGATGTTCCTACAGCTTAACTGGTGTCCACCTGTGGCAAATTCAGTTGGTTGGGGATGATTTGGAAAGGCACATACCTGTCGATATATAAGGTCTCTGACTTGACAGCGCATGGCAGAGCACAAACCAAGCATGGAGTCGAAGGAAATGTCTGTAGACCTCTAAGACAGGATTGTCTCGAGGCACACATCTGGGGAAGGGTACAGAAAAATATCTGCTGCCTTGAATGAGCACAGTGGCCTCCATCAGTGTTTCCCACACATTCATTTATTTGTGGCGGCCCGCCACGAAAGAATTACGTCCGCCACAAATAAAAAATTGTTTTATTTTTTTTTGTCCTGTCCAGCTTCTCAGGCAAATCATATAGCAGATGTAGATGCCCATATCGGCTGTTTAGATTTACTTTACAAAAGAGAAGTGTAGGATACTTCTCTTTTTGCCTTATTTGTATTTGACTTTATTAAATGTATTTATATTATCATTTGGTGCAGCCGGGCCGGAGCAGGAGGGGATAGAAAGAGGGAAAAAAGAAGACAGAGGGGGAAATTGTGGGGACAAGAGGGGGATTAGACAGAGAGACAAAAACAACAACAGCAAACACAACAACAACAGAGCAACATCAGCAAATACGACATGTAAAAATATGATGGTAAAAGTAATAGCAAATAAGCAGTTAGCGAAAATAAAAAAACAGTACAGAAATGACAATGAGCATTTTTACACTACAAATGGAGCAATACAAATACCAATAGAAATAGTGCTATTGATAATGAACAATACCAATACTTTACCTTTAATATCAACAAAACAGTTGTTCAAATGCAACAATACATATACGTAATGATAACTTGAGATACGAAAGAATGCAGAAAAATGGAGGGTAAGAAAGCGAAGCAACCTACATTAACCTTGTAGATTGTTACAGTAACAATAGGTTAAGCTTTGTCAGTGTGCCATGTGTTACCCAGTTTACCCTAGGGCAACAACGTTAATATATGTTTGATGAAACGTGATTATGTGCATGAATGTATGTATGCAAATGGGCGGTGGGGCGGTATAGCTCGGTTGGTAGAGCGGCCGTACCAGCAACTTGAGGGTTGCAGGTTCGATCCCCGCTTCCGCCATCCTAGTCACTGTCGTTGTGTCCTTGGGCAAGACAGTTTACCCACATGCTCCCAGTGCCACCCACACTGGTTTAAATGTAACTTAGATATTGGGTTTCACAATGTAAAGCGCTTTGAGTCACTTGAGAAAAAGCGCTATATAAATGTAATTCACTTCACTTCACTTCAAATGTACTTGTATATGTACAGAATGTGTATATGTGTGCTTGTACAGTGAGTGTATATGTACACTACCGTTCAAAAGTTTGGGGTCACATTAAAATGTCCTTATTTTTCAATGAAGATAACTTTAAACTAGTCTTAACTTTAAAGAAGTACACTCTATACATTGCTAATGTGGTAAATGACTATTCTAGCTGCAAATGTCTGGTTTTTGGTGCAATATCTACATAGGTGTATAGAGTCCCATTTCCAGAAACTATCACTGCAGTGTTCTAATGGTACAATGTGTTTGCTCATTGGCTCAGAAGGCTAATTGATGATTCGAAAACCCTTGTGCAATCATGTTCACACATCTGAAAACAGTTTAGCTCGTTACAGAAGCTACAAAACTGACCTTCCTTTGAGCAGATTGAGTTTCTGGAGCATCACATTTGTGGGGTCAATTAAACGCTCAAAATGGCCAGAAAAAGAGAACTTTCATCTGAAACGCGACAGTCTATTCTTGTTCTTAGAAATGAAGGCTATTCCACAAAATTGTTTGGGTGATCCCAAACTTTTGAACGGTAGTGTACAGTATATGTATGTTTGTACAGTGAATGTATATGTACAGTATGTGTATGTTTGTATATTTAGTATGCACTAATTAAAGGGGCAGAGCTTTAAGAGACATTTTAGCTTTTATATTTTATAAGATATATTTTTTGTAAGAACCACAATTAATAAATATATTTCAGTGAATAACTTATTGTTCAAATCTGTATATAAATATGTACATAAAGTGTTGTAATTATATTGTAAAATGGATGGATGGATGGATGGATGGACGTTAAAACAAAACTGTTATTATTAATTAGTAAGTATACATTTTTTGAGCCTTTTTTGAGTACTTCACATCTACTTTCTTCCTTACCATGGTTGGAAAACAAAGTGACAGTGTGTCGATCTCTAGCTATAAGCTAATAATAGAGAGTAAGACCAGATGTTTTGGATGGCTCTTACAGGGTTCACTGTAACATTTGCTACGCTGACTAATGGGGGGATGCTTGTAACTATAAGCTTAACAATCAGCCAGGAGACAGCTCTTATCTCAAAACGCTCTTAAATTGAGGTACGAGTACTGTGTATCATTATCACAGGCATCATCACATCGTTATCATTATCACAATATATATTGCACACAATATATATATCATTATCATGTATCATATATATATATATCATATATCATTATCACAATATATATTGCAATACAGATTTTAGCCCATCTCTGCCCAGGACTTCTTGTATGCACAGAAAAAACAAAAATACTCTTTTTGTTTTAGTTGACGGCATGGGAAGAATGATTGTCGCCGGAGGTGCTGCAGTGGGACTGGGAGCTCTATGCTACTACGGCTTGGGCATGTCCAACGAGATTGGTGCTATTACGAAAGCAGCGTAAGTAAACTTTTGTAAACTGTAATTTTGTCTGTATATACACACTAGAGGTGGGAATCTGTAGGCACTTCCCGATTTGATTATAAATCGACTAATTATGCAGCTTTAATTATTATATCGTAGGGTTAATTGATATTGTAGATACCGCGGTATTATGTTTTCAAAATCTTCTCAATAATTCTGTGACGCGTGGCGGTATCAAATGGAAACTTGGCGAGTGAAGTGTTTCTCTGGCTATTTGCTCTAGTGGGTCCGAAAATAAAGTAGGTCAGTGTTTTTCAACCTTTTTTGAGCCAAGGCCCATTTTTTGTGTTGAAAACATGCGGAGGCACACCACCAGCAGAAATAATTAGAAAACGAAACTCAGTTGACCGTAAAAAGTCGTTGTCGCAATTGTTGGATATGACTTTAAACCATAACCAACCATGCATCACTATAGCTCTTGTCTCAAAGTAGGTGTACTGTCTCATCACACCGTGACTTATTGGGAGTTTTGTGGTGTTTTCCTGTGTTTAGTGTTTTAGTTCTTGTCATGCGCTCCTATTTTGGTGGCTTTTTCTCTTTTTTTTTTGGTATTTTCCTGTAGCAGTTTCATGTCTTCCTTTGAGCGATATTTCCCGCATCTACTTTGTTTTTTAACAATCAAGAATATGTCAGTTGTTTTTATCCTTTATCAATGGGGACATTGTTGATTGTCATGTCATGTTCAGATGTACTTTGTGGACGCCGTCTTTGCTCCACAGTAAGTCTTTGCTGTCGTCCAGCATTCTGTTTTTGTTTACTTTGTAGCCAGTTCAGTTTTAGTTTCGTTCTGCATAGCCTTCCCTAAGCTTCAATGCCTTTTCTTAGGGGCACTCACCTTTTGTTTATATTTGGTTTAAGCATTAGACACCTTTTTACCTGCGCACTGCCCCCCGCTGTTCCCGACATCTATAAAGCAATTAGCTACCGGCTGCCACCTACTGATATGGAAGAGTATTACACGGTTACTCTGCCGAGCTCTAGACAGCACCGACACTCAACAACAACACATTAAAGTTAAAGTACCAATGATTGTCACACACACACTAGGTGTGGCGAAATTATTCTCTGCATTTGACCCATCACCCTTGATCCCCCCCTGGGAGGTGAGGGGAGCAGTGAGCAGCAGCGGTGGCCGTGGCCGGGAATCATTTTTGGTGATAATTTGCAGACTATAATTACTGGTTTGCAAAAAATATTTTTAACCCAAATAGGTGAAATTAGATAATCTCCCACAGCACACCAGTGGTTGAAAAACACTGTGTTAGGTAATGCCAAAGACGTTAGCTTGATTACATTATGATAGCGCGTACAAATATGCATGAAAACACTACTATCAAACACGTGACGTTTTTTTTTTGTTTTGTAAAACTTACACACGGATAGAAACAATATGGATGACTAGTAGATGAAACTGCACTTATACTTCCGGTTCAAGGCATGAAACAGGGAAATACTGTAGACCAGGGGTCACCAACCTTTTTGAAACCTAGAGCTACTTCTTGGGTAGTGATTAATGCGAAGGGCCACCAGTTTGATACACACTTAAATAAATTGCCAGAAATAGACAATTTGCTCAATTTACCTTTAACTCTATGTTATTATTAATAATTAATGATATTTACACTTAATTGAACGGTTTAAAAGAGGAGAAAACACAAAAAAAAATGACAATTAAATTTTGAATCATAGTTTATCTTCAATTTCGAATCTTTAAAATTCTAAATTCAACTGAAAAAAAGAAGAGAAAAACTTTAAAAAATAATTTTTGGAACATCATTAGTAATTTTTCCTGATTAAGATTAATTTTAGAATTTTGATTAAATGCTGTTAAATGTTTTAAATAGGTTAAAATCCAATCTACACTTTGTTAGAATATATAACAAACAATATATAACAAACAAAGCTATATTTCTAACAAAGACATCATTATTTCTTCTAGATTTTCCGGAACAAAAATTTTAAAAGAAAATCAAAAGACTTTGAAAGAAGATTTAAATTTGATTCTACAGATTTTCTAGATTTGCCAGAATATTTTTTTTGAATTTTAATCATAATAAGTTTGAAGAAATATTTCACAAATATTCTTCGTCGAAAAAACAGAAGCTAAAATGAAGAATTAAATTAAAATGTATTTATTATTCTTTACAATAAAAAAATTTTTTTTACTTGAACATTGATTTAAATTGTCAGGAAAGAAGAGGAAGGAATTTAAAAGGTAAAAAGGTATATGTGTTTAAAAATCCTAAAATCATTTTTAAGGTTGTATTTTTTCTCTAAAATTGTCTTTCTGAAAGTTATAAGAAGCAAAGTAAAAAAATTAATGAATTTATTTAAACAAGTGAAGACCAAGTCTTTAAAATATTTTCTTGGATTTTCAAATTCTATTTGAGTTTTGTCTCTCTTAGAATTAAAAATGTCGGGCAAAGCGAGACCAGCTTGCTAGTAAATAAATACAATTTAAAAAATAGAGGCAGCTCACTGGTAAGTGCTGCTATTTGAGCTATTTTTAGAACAGGCCAGCAGGCTACTCATCTGGTCCTTACGGGCTACCTGGTGCCCGCGGGCACCGCGTTGGTGACCCCTGCTGTAGACTTTCAACCCGCAGCACCTGCAGTGGGCAAAGTCGCCCAAAAGATGGCGCCATAGCACAAAGAATAACACACCTTTTCAGTCTCTGTCAGTGTTACTTCTATGAAAGTTTGTTGTATACAAACTAATATGGCCGTTAGCGAAGAAAAATATTTAGATCAGTCACACCTTTGCGTAAGCCACATGGTTCAAAGCGTGGTAAAAAAGTACCGGCATATGATAAGTAATTGATATATGGACATTTATTTGTCCATCAGTTCAGGATCGTCCACCTTCTACCAGTGATGCATTGGAGAATCGATCATTTTCACCACCTCTAATAAACACTGACCTGTATTCCCCCTCTTTCTAGGATCTGGCCTCAGTATGTGAAGGACAGGATCCATTCCACTTACATGTACTTCGCAGGCAGTGTTGGACTGACGGCGCTCTCAGCGGTCGCAGTGAGTCGGACCCCGGCGCTCCTTGGACTCATGATGAGAGGATCCTGGCTGGTGAGGCCAGCTGCAGACTAAACACAATAAAAACGTTCATGCATCACAAAGTCAAATGCGAGATGAGGACCTTTTGATAGTGTTGTAAGGTGGCCACTATTTTTTACTTCCCAGGCTATAGGAGCCACTTTTGCAGCCATGATCGGCGCCGGCATCCTGGTCAGGTCCATTTCATACGAGCACAGCCCCGTCCCCAAGCATCTGGCCTGGATGCTGCATGCAGGTTTGTCAACACTAGAGGGCAGCACACTGCTAGTCATGGCAAAACACTGACGGAGGCGTCTTGTTTGTGTTACATAGGCGTGATGGGCGCTGTCATCGCTCCCCTCACTCTCCTGGGAGGACCCCTAGTGATGAGGGCCGCTTGGTACACGGCTGGCATCGTGGGGGGGCTGTCCACAGTGGCCATGTGCGCCCCCAGCGAGAAGTTCCTCAACATGGGGGGTCCACTGGCTGTGGGCTTTGGAGTGGTCTTTGCCTCCTCTATCGGTGAGCATCACAGTTTATATCAGGCCTACCGTATTTCCTTGAATTAGCGCCGGGGCGGTAATTAATTTAAAACCTCTTCTCACTCCGGCGCTTACCAAAGGCATGTGGTAAATTTAGGCATGCGCTAATTAATTTAAAACCTCTTCTCACAAAATGGCGGAGGGTACTTTTTTCGTCACTTATTGTTTGTCTTTGGTACACCAATGTGTATATTTTAGGCCACTGGTTCTTTGTTTTATTTTTGCAAAAATATATATATATATATTTTTATCTTTGGTATGAACAATATTATGTAAACTCGAAGTTATTATTATTTTTTTGGTTCTTTGTTGTTGCTATTTTTGTATTACAACATTTTATTATTTGATCATGTTGTACTGCATTTTAATCTTTTGTTTTGTGATTGTGTGATGTTTTTGCCTGGACCCCAGGAAGAATAGTCTCCACTGCGGTGTAGACTAATGGGGATCCTTAATAAACTAAACTAAACTAAACTCCGGCGCTTACCAAAGGCATGTGGTAAATTTGAGTGTGATGTAAGGATACCATCATGACATCGCTTAATGCCGCAATAATATTTAAAGCACAATGAATCATCCCGGGAGTTGTTTTTTTTTTGGGGGGGTCTGAAAAGGCAATTAAAATAACATTATTACCGCCTGTTAGCAGGTTTTCTTAGCTCATGATTTGTTTCTGAAATGTTGCTCGTACAACTGCATCAAAATGACTCATATTTGACACACGCAGCTATATTAATAAAACATTTTTTCAAAATAAAGCGCTTTGAAAGACGCAACTCCAACAACAAAAAGTCAGCTCTCCACCACTACATACTAACACAATATTAATAATAAGAATTGCAATTACCGTACTTTCCGCACCATAAGGCGCCCCGTGTTATTAGCCGCACGTTCAATGAACGGCATATTTCAAAACTTTGTTTACCTATTAGCCGCCCCGTGCTATTAGCCGCACCTACGCTACGCTAAAGGGAATGTCAACAAAACAGTCAGATAGGTCAGTCAAACTTTAATAATATATTACAAACCAGCGTTCTAACAACTCTGTTCACTCCCAAAATGTAATGTACAAATGTGCAATCACAAAAATAGTAACACTCAAAATAGTGCAGAGCAATAGCAACATCAATAACTCAACGTTGCTCGAACGTTAATGTCACACAACACACAAAATAAACATTTAAAGCTCACTTTCTGAAGTTATTACTCATCCACAAATCCATCGAATTATTCTTCTTCGGTGTGCTTCACTTGTTTTTTGACACCATCTGTGATGTGGACGCGCATGCAGTCGTAGATCAACAGGGACGGAGCTGCGTGAAAAAAGTCACCCGGTGTCTTCGCTCATCTTTTCTTCATCCATCCATCCCTTCGAGTTAGCTTTTATGATGACGCCGGCCTGAAAGTTCTCTTTTGGCAAGGTCTTCCTTTTGAATATCACCGTGGGTGGAAGTTTCTGGCCGTTAGCATGGCAAGCTAGAACCACAGTGAAGGACGACTTCTCATTCCCTGTGGTGCGAATATTCACCGTACGTGTTCCCGTTGTATCCACAGTGCGGTTCACAGGAATATCAAAAGTCAGTGGAACCTTGTAGGCGTGTCTCTTAGTAGGAGACATTTTGTGGTCTTTACAGAAACACACAAATGAAATGAAACGTAATATCCGCGCGCTTCTTCTTCTACGGGGGCGGGTGCGGTTGCTTACAGTAGAAGAAGAAGCGCTTCCTCTTCTATGGGGCGGTTGCTTACCGTAGAAGAAGAAGCGCTTCCTCTTCTATGGGGGCGGTTGCTTACCGTAGAAGAAGAAGCGCTTCCTCTTCTATGGGGCGGTTGCTTACCGTAGAAGAAGCGCTTCCTCTTCTACGGGGAAAAAAGATGGCGGCTGTTTACCGTAGTTGCGAGACCTAAACTTTATGAAAATAAATATTAATATTAATCCATATATAAGGCGCACCGGGTTATTAGCCGCACTGTCAGCTTTTGAGAAAAATTGTGGTTTTTAGGTGCGGCTTATGGTGCGGAAAATACGGTACCTTAAATCCTACTGAATAGCTCTTTATCTTCTTCCCTTTATGCGATTTTAAGTGATTGAAATTAGCCTCCTCCATTTTGAAAATGATGCCTTGAAAGGTGAAGTGTCACTCGTGACGTGACGAGTTTGACCCGGCGGTAATTCTAGGCATGCGCATATTATATACCCGGCGGCAATTCAAGGAAATACGGTATGCAATTATTTTGACTCGGGGGGGGGGGGCAAATTTAGAGAAAAAAATGTGTCTGGGGGCCGGTATATCTATTTTTAGGAACACTAACACATTGAATGCTAAAAACGTTATGACAGACCACCTTAAAAACGGAATGGAATTTTTTTTTATTTACTGAATGTACACCCAGAATGTACATGAAAATAAAGAATGTGGGATTTACAATATTAACTATGAAGGATAAAATACTGAATATTGACAACATATGAACGTCAGACCCCCTCTCCATCGACATATTTTACATTCAAGAGAAATGCGTCAAACACAGCGAAATATGAACGCAAAGGGTAAAAAAAACCCTACCTACAATCTGATATATCTGATATATCACTAAGCTTTAGAACTTTGTTGTAAAAATCTCCTTCCGCGTCTGTCCCTGACACCCGCATTTCAGGCTAGCCGCTCTGGAAACACTCTGTGGAAACGCTCCCCACCCACACTGCTCGGTGCCTCGTCTAAACTGCTGTGACTTAGATTACCATAGTAACTAATTAGCTTGCCATAGTAACTAATTAGATGACCATAGTAACTAGTACATCATGCAAAAGCGCAGATTCCAACCATTGAAATACTTTGTATAGTTCAAGACTTATGGTCATTTGAAAACATCACTGCACATCATAATGGCAGCTACACTTTCCATTTTAAAGATCTAAAAAAATGATTTGGGAATGTCCGGTGGGCCAGATTGAAAATCTTAATGCCTGGTTCACACCAACGGCGCTTGCCGCGCTTTAAAGCGGCGAGCAAAGCGCCGTCATTTTTGTAAATTTTTCCACGAATATCCCAATCTCCGAAGTAATGTTATGCTTTGATACGCTCTGATACGAATTAGTTGCCGCTTTGTTACCGTTCCTCACGATTTGATGCCGCTTTGATACGCTTTAAATCACGCTTTGATACGTTTTATTACGCTTTATTGAACTTTATTACGCTTTGATGCGATCCTGATGCTTTAAATCAGGCTCTGACACGATTATCAAGCTCTGTTGTGCATTGTTACAACCAAAATAAGAAAAAAATGTGAAAAACTCAGTATACTGTTTTCCACACATTTTTTATATTCATTCATTTGTTCAATTTCTCTTTTTTTTCCGTTATATTATGTGTATTATTTATTATTTATTATGTTTTATATATTCATTTCTTTTATTTCTGTCATCTTAATAAATATCTCTTTCATTTCTTATGCTACTTGACAATAATAAAAGGCATTTCTTTTATTTTTTATATTCATTTATTTTTTCAATTTCTCTTTTTTTTCCGTTATGTTTTATATCTTCATTTCTTTTATTTCTTTGTCATCTTAATAAATATCTATCTTTCATTTCTTATGCTAGTTTACAATAATAAAAGGCATTTCTTTTATTTTTTATATTCATTTATTTTTTCAATTTCTCTTTTATTTCCCGTTATATTATGTTGTATATCTTCATTTCTTTTATTTCTTTGTCATCTTAATAAATATCTATCTTTCGCTTCTTATGCTAGTTGACAATAATAAAAGGCATTTCTTTTATTTTTTATATTCAAAATTGGTGAACTTGCCGCATGTCCCGCTTCACTACAAGCTTTCCCACGACCCATTAGGACCCTCACGCTTTAGTCAGGCTTTGTTACGCTTTAACGCCGCTTTGCATGCCGCTTTAAAGCGCCGTCAAAGCGCCGTTGGTGTGAACCTAGCATAATGGGCCTTAATTTGCCCAGGTCTGGTTTATATAAATTGTTTTATTGATCCTAAAGATGTCACCCCCAACAGGCTCCATGTTCCTCCCGCCCACCACGGCGCTCGGAGCCGGCCTGTACTCGGTGGCCATCTACGGCGGCCTGGTCCTCTTCAGCATGTTCCTCCTCTATGACACCCAGAAGGTCATCAAGAGGGCGGAGACGCACCCGACCTACGGCGTGCAGAAATACGACCCCATTAATGCGTAAGAAGGCTAAGCTATTACTCGTACTGGTGCCAAAATAAGGCAATGATCCACTTTGTGGGAGAGAATAACGGAGTCCATTCTTTGCTATTTTCAGGTGTATGGGAATCTACATGGACACACTCAACATCTTCATGAGGATGGTGATGATTCTGAGTGGCGGCGGCAACAGGAGGAAGTAAACACTTGCACTCTTTGCTCCACCTTTCTGTCTGTTTGGCAGCAAACAAATTTGGCAGCAAACAAAGAGTTCTACTAAGAACCTGAGTAAAGTTGGCCCTGACACCTTGTCCAAATCACCCCAAACATGTTCCATTCGTTTGTCTATAATAGTTTTTAAGTAAATGTTCAATATTCATCACCAGTCCCAATCGTATGTGCAGCTACTAAAGTTTTTAGGTTAGTAACAAATGATTAATAGCCAGCTCCATAAAATGTTAAAAACATAAAAGCTATGATAGTAAGACCAAAACAGAATAAATGTCGCACGAATGAATGGAACAAGTTCGGAGATGCGAAATTATGAATAATGACACATTCATACCATAAAGCGTTCAAAATTACAATGTCACAAACGATAATGTTTAAAATGATTGGGACTGGTTTGGGGAGATTTTGACAAGGCGGAGGGCAACTTCACGCATGTCCTCCTCATAGCCACCAGTCTTGTGTAATTACCATAAACACAAAACTTCAAGAGTAAGACGTACAAAGATATTGTTCTTAAAGACAGAGGTCTCACTGATGGTGGATGTCTTTTCTTCTTCTATTTTTGCTGCTTCACATGTACTATTTATTTCTTCTAAACAATTACATAAAGTAGCATGATAAGTTGTGGACTTCTGTTCTGAATTTTTGAGGGAATAAAGGAGTTTTGATAAAGGAAATATTTGAGTAAAGAGCAGAGATGGATTACATTTTCCCTGAGTTTCACCTCCAAAATGAAGTATTTATTACCTGTAAATTTACATTCATATTGAGGACCCACAGTGGGTCCACCTTGCCTTTGCTGCATGGGGGCTTTTTTTTGTGTCTTAAGTAGGGCTGCAACAACTAATCGATTAAAATCGATTACCAAAATAGTTGGCGATTAATTTAGTCATCGATTCGTTGGAACTATGCTATGCGCATGCGCGGAGTTTTTGTTATTTTATTTTTATTTTTATAAACCTTTATTTATAAACTGCAATATTTACAAACAGCTGAGAAACCATAATCAAAATAAGTACAAAACAGCGCCAGGGCGGCGCTGAGGCTACGTCTCATGAGGTGGCGTAAGCTAGCCAATGATGTGTCATGTGCAGCTCACGTGACGACGGCGTCCCCTTTGCTGGAAAAATTCGAAAAATGGCGCAGGAAAAGAGTACCGATAGTTTAGCGGAGAAACATCTTGAGGTTATTGCTTCAATGGAGAAAAGTGTACGACCTAAGTGGTCAAAAGTGTGGGAACACTTCACTTTAAAGACTTCAAAGAAGAGCGTTTCCTGCAAAATGGCACGGAAGTACAACATTGCTTCAGGAGCACCTGAAGAAGAAACATGTTGGAGCCATGGATGAAGGGAACAACTCACAGTACGTAACTTTTTAAGTCCATAGTGGCAACAAGCATTCATGAGTTCAGCTTTTTTGTGAGTAACGTTAAAGTTATGCCTTTGTTGCAACGCGGGGCTGATAATGTGTCTCCGGCACATTTGACTCCGTTTTGAGAGAGAAAACGCACGCTTACCAATTTGGAAATAAACGTAACGGACAGAAATATCTCAGGTTGGTTTCATAATGGATCAATGTAGCCGGGCTGATAAAGCTATATAAATATATTTAGATTTGAGTGACGCTTTAGTGTAACTAAACGTTATGAAGGTGCTGGAATATTTCATGCTATTATTCAGAGGCAGCCTAAAATGAATCCTTTATTATTCACAACAGAAACGTGTACAATATCTGATTCAGTTCTGATGAGTTACATTTCTGTGTTATTATTGGTGTATGCTGCACCCCCAATGTCCACCACATGGTGCCAGTATGCTCGTTTTTTTCAATAAAATACTGGAAAGGATAGAAATGTAGTTTGTCTCTTTTATCCGATTATTAATCGAAGTAATAATCGACAGATTAATCGATTATCAAATTAATCGTTAGTTGCAGCCCTAGTCTTAAGCAAGCTGCAGTTACTATCCTCACTCATAAAATCTGCATGTGCAAAGCTCTGTTTTCGCCCTAGTTTCAAGAGCAAGATGCAAATATTTCTTCATAATTCAGTGCAACGTCCCAATCCCATCGTTCATGTTAATGAGCCAGTCAATAGATCAGAATAATGTCACACACCCTCCAGTCCTTCGATCCGATTTGATCCTCTAATATTTTAATTGATAATTTAAAGAAAACAAGCTCAGAATTAACAGAAGAAAGTTTAACTTAGAGCTGTCGTCATTTGGCTTTTTTTTTTTTACTCATTTGTTTTCTTCTACGTTATTCCTCTCTACAGCCTCCAATTACGCAAATGAGGCGATGACGACATGTAGTGACTCTTAGCGACCCATAGGACAGCCAATTGCTGCTTTCCTTACTGAAAGTACAAAGAGAATGGAAAAACAAGTTGCCTCTATATTGAAGCTATATTACCATATATATCTGATTCATAACACGGAAATACTTTTAAAAAAAAAGTTTACGAATAAATAGATATGATTAAAATAACATCAATCTCACGGAGAGTCCCGAAGCCAGTCACATGATCCATGACGTAGGGGTGGGAACCACAGATCCCTTCCCCATCAACAATGTGAGAGCCAACGACGATTTCTTTGGGGAAAATTATGATCCAGAACCATATATTTTTTAGCCTGTATGAGCTACAAATTTTAGAAGCTGTGTGCTCGAGATGAGATTTATGGCCTTTTGAAGGGAGTCGGACCTTGAGGAGCCATTCCTTTAAAAGAGCCGTTCAAAAGTATGGCTCGTTCCTATATTTATTTTTTTAAGTAACTTGTTTTCACCAAAGAATCAATCACTCGTAGCAGTAATTAAATAAACGTTTGGTCAATAAATCAAAATGCATACAGTACATTACAGCAATATGGACATTGTTAGAATTATTTGTGAAATATTGATCATCTAATTTGGCTTTTGTTTCCATCTCATACATTCCACAAGATGGTGGCATTTCCCCATTCTTTGACAGTGACGTCACTGTTCCTTTTTAACTTGCATGCCGTCCAAATGCGACTTTTGTTGATTTAATTTTTTTTTTTTTTTGCCCCCATCCTGGCCACATTGGCTGCAACTGAGCAGGCTAAAGCAGCACTCAGACACAGACATTGTGGGCCGAGTACAGTAGGGGAGGAGTGGTCTTGGCCTTGGGGCCATTTTTTGTAGTCTTTGGTATGACTCGGCCAGGTTTGAATTAATACTGAAGACGATACAGGCCAAGACTACTCCACTGCTACAATCGCAGCCATTATTGCTAAGCAAGGCCATAGACTCGAAAGCTTAAAGGCCTACTGAAAGCCACTACTAGCGACCACGCAGTCTGATAGTTTATATATCAATGATGAAATCATAACATTGCAACACATGCCAATACAGCCTGGGTTAACTTATAAAGTGACATTTTAAATTTCCCGCTAAACTTCCGGTTGAAAACGTCTATGTATGATGACGTATGCGCGTGACGTCAATCGTTGAAACGGAAGTATTGGTACACCTTTGAATCCAATACAAAAAAGCTCTGTTTTCATCTCAAAATTCCACAGTATTCTGGACTTCTGTGTTGGTGAATCTTTTGAAATTTGTTTAATGAACAATGAAGACTGCAAAGAAGAAAGCTGTAGGTGGGATCGGTGTATTAGCGGCTGGCTGTAGCAACACAACCAGGAGGACTTTGACTTGGATAGCGGACGCGCTATCCGACGCTAGCCGCCGACCGCATCGATGATCGGGTGAAGTCCTTTGTCGCGCCGTCGATCGCTGGAACGCAGGTGAGCACGGGTGTTGATGAGCAGATGAGGGCTGGCTGGCGTAGGTGGAGCGCTAATATTTTTATCATAGCTCTGTGAGGTCCCGTTGCTAAGTTAGCTTCAATGGCGTCGTTAGCAACAGCATTGTTAAGCTTCGCCAAGCTGGGAATTATTAACAATTGAAGGAGATATATATATTTTCATATATCCATATTTTTGTGTTACTTCTTTACTTCCATAGTCATATTACAAATAGCTAATGTTCCATATTGTACTCTTTTGCTTTCAAATCATCTAATGACAAAGTGCTTGCACTGGAGCCGGCCTTGATGTAGAAGGCAGAGAGGAGAATTCCTCCTTGCTTTGCTTCCCAGGCCGACTCAAGATAAGAGACACAATGAGCATGTGTTTGAGGTGAGACAAGTGAGGGCGGGGGGAGATATTGAAGAGGACAGTGTTTTACGGGAAGTTTTCAGATCAACTTGGGCTACGCATTCGTATGTGTTGTTCGAGGCTGGTCTCTATTCTCAAATATTTGACAATAAATTACAAAATACCTATTCTGTCCCTGGTGGTACTTTTGAGTTCAGTTTATATGTCATCTAAAGAACTTGGGACTGACTAGCGTTCTGAGTTCCCCTTGGAGGAACATCTGGTCAAACGCAACACCGTGTATTTACATGTCCATGGTTTAATAGTATTGTTGATCTTCTGTCTATCCTTCCAGTCAGGGGTTTATTTATTTTGTTTCTATCTGCATTTAAGCACGATGCTATCACGTTAGCTCCGTAGCTAAAGTGCTTTGCCGATGTATTGTCGTGGAGATAAAAGTCACTGTGAATGTCCATTTCGCGTTCTCGACTCTCATTTTCAAGAGGATATAGTATCCGAGGTGGTTTAAAATACAAATCCGTGATCCACAATAGAAAAAGGGGAAAGTGTGGAATCCAATGAGGCAGCTTGTACCTAAGTTACGGTCAGAGCGAAAAAAGATACGTCCTGCACTGCACTCTAGTCCTTCACTCTCACGTTCCTCATCCACGAATCTTTCATCCTGGCTCAAATTAATGGGGTAATCGTCGCTTTCTCGGTCCGAATCGCTCTCGCTGCATTGTGAACAATGGGGAAATATGAGGAGCTCTTCAACCTGTGACGTCACGCTACTTCCGGTACAGGCAAGGCTTTTTTTTTATCAGCGACCAAAAGTTGCAAACTTTATCGTCGATGTTCTCTACTAAATCCTTTCAGCATAATATCGCGAAATGATCAAGTATGACACATAGACTGGATCTGCTATCCCCGTTTAAATAAAAAAAATTCATTTCAGTAGGCCTTTAAATGCTTCACCAACACAGACTCTGACTACACCCACTTCTCCTCAAGAAGACCTATCATGCAAAACCAATTTTTTTTTTACCCTTTGGTACCTGTTTTTTAGACCATTCATCAGCAGCGCGCCTTATAATCAAGTGCGCCCTATGGTCCGGAAAATACGGTAATTCCTTTTTTTACTTCACTTAGAAGGCTAATAAAACGTTGAACTAATTCCTAGTTAATTAGTTTTTTAGTGGCAGCACGGTGAAACAGGGGTTAGTGCATGTGCCTCACAATACGAAGGTCCTGAGTAGTCCTGAGTTCAATCCCGGCCTCGGGATCTTTCTGTGTGGAGTTTGCATGTTCTCCCCTTGACTGTGTGGGTTCCCTCCGGGTACTCCGGCTTCCTCCCACCTCCAAAGACATGCACCTGGGGATAGGTTGATTGGCAACACTAAATTGGCCCTAGTGTGTGAATGTTGTCTGTCTATCTGTGTTGGCCCTGCGATGAGGTGGCGACTTGTCCAGGGTGTACCCCGCCTTCCGCCCGAATGCAGCTGAGATAGGCTCCAGCACCCCCCGCGACCCCAAAAGGGACAAGCGGTAGAAAATGGATGGATGGATAGTTTTTTAGTACAGATGCATGTCGCTCAGCCCTATAGGATGTGATAATCAGCTTAGAATAATCACAAATAAGGAAGCAACACCACACAAAAGTTGGGAGCACAACAATATTTTTTTCCTCAAAAGACTCTCAAAGTCCAAGTCCAGTGTCTAGCGATCCAGTAATCCACAGGCCAATATTAGTCCACTCAATAACGGGACAAATTGAAGTAATATGATAATCTATAAAGTTGCTCAGAAGCAAGATAGCATCCGCAGACAGGTTTGCGTGGCACTAAAACACACCTTGCTTAATTGCACACCTACCTAATATGCTAATTGATTGTATTGATGACATATTTGATATGACATTTATGATATACAGTACCACGTAAAAGGTCTGTGTTCTGCCTACATAAATATTAATGATAATAAAAGTAGAGATGTCCGATATTATCGGCCGATATATGCGTTAAAATGTAATATCGGAAATTATCGGTATCGTTTTTTTTTATTATCGGTATTGTTTTTTTTTCATAAAGAAATACAATCATGTGTGCTTACGGACTGTATCCCTGCAGACTGTATTGATCTATATTGATATATAATTAGAGATGTCCGATAATATCGGCCTGCCGATATTATTGGCCGATATATGCGTTAAAATGTAATATCGGAAATTATCGGTATCGGGTTTTTTTTTTATCAGTATCGTTTTTTTTTTTTTTTTAAATTAAATCAACATAAAAACACAAGATACACTTACAATTAGTGCACCAACCCAAAAAACCTCCCTCCCCCATTCACACTCATTCACACAAAAGGGTTGTTTCTTTCTGTTATTAATATTCTGCTTCCTACATTATATATCAATATATATCAATACAGTCTGCAAGGGATACAGTCCGTAAGCACACATGATTGTGCGTGCTGCTGCTCCACTAATAGTACTAACCTCTAACAGTTAATTTTACAAATTTTCATTAATTACTAGTTTCTATGTAACTGTTTTTATATTGTTTTACTTTCTTTTTTATTCAAGAAAATGTTTTTAATTTATTTATCTTATTTTATTTGATTCATTTTTTTAAAAAGTACCTTATCTTCACCATACCTGGTTGTCCAAATTAGGCATAATAATGTGTTAATTCCACGACTGCATATATCGGTTGATATCGGTATCGGTTGATATCGGTATCGGTAATTAAAGAGTTGGACAATATCGGAATATCGGATATCGGCAAAAAGCCATTATCGGACATCCCTGTATATAATGTATATATTGTGTTTTTTATGTTGATTTAATTTTTTTTTTTAAATTAAAAAAAATGTTTTGATTAAATTTCTTGCGCGGCCCGGTGGTTGGGGACCACTGATATACAGTACTGGCCAAAAGTTTGGACACACCTTCTAATTTCAATGGATTTTCTTTATTTTCATGACTATTTACATTGTAGATTGTCACTGAAGGCATCAAAACTGCCAAATGACCCCTCTCTGGGTCTTCTAGGTAGACAGAAAAATGCTGGGACTTCTAGTGTTAAACATGCAACTTGCACAAAACACTCTTATGCTGTGGAACAAGGCCAAGTTCAACCCTGCGAAGATTCAAGACTACAGGACCAAAGTGGCAGAAATGGAAAGTGTCCTTGTGACTCTCCAGGAAAGAAACCTTAACCAAGTCCTAAAAATTCAAAACATCGACGATGGAACTTGTGTCTAAATGAAATGAAAGAAGAACAACAAGAGAACTGTGGACAGATGACTAAAAACAGATATTTTCCCTGAGTTTCACCTCCAAAATGAAGTATTCATTCCGTTATTACCCCAGATGAATGTACAGGGGGTCCACCTTGCCTGATCCGCACACACACACACGCACGAACGATACTGTGAGTGTAGCAGCAGCAGATGACAAAGGCTTAAGCCCGCAAATCCTCTTGTCCACCATCTGGTTGCTCCTCTAAAATTAAAACCCTCCCCAAGCGAGGACGCTGCTATAACAGATGCTAACAACTGTCAGCGAACGTGCAGGTGTCTCATTTTGAAGGGAGCTGTGTTTATAATCGCAGAGGTCACATTGTTGTTGTTGTACACAAACTTCAGATAGGAGCCGTGAGAGGAGGGTTAACTACGAATAAGGGATGACATCATTGGGTGGAAGGGGGGGTAAATAGGTCGACAATGTGGAGATGTGCCATTTTTAGATTGATGAACAATGACAAGGACTGTGGTCAATTTATTAGGCCCCCTTTCCTACCGCCTATAACAGGGGTCGACAACCCAAAGCGTCGAAAGAGCCATGTTGGACCAAAAATACAAAAATGTCATCTGAAAAGCCGTTTATAATGAAGGCAACACATGACGCAAGTATCTATATTAGCTATAACAGCCTACTATCAAAATGACTATGTGTCGCAGGCTGAAGCAAATCTTCGAAGTTGAATAATTCAACACATTTTTACAACATTAGAAACCATTAGTAAATCAGAGGCTACTCAGAAGGTGAGATATAATAAATAAATAATAACTCCTGGAAATTACTGGCTTTTAATGGCCAAAGGTATATATGAGTGTGTCCAAGTTAAGGGATAAATTCATTACAATCTTTGGCAAGCTAAGTAACGTTTGCTGTGGTCTGGAACAACACGGCACACAGACAACTATCAGAAATGTAGCCAACATAACATACAGATAATGTGTCATGAGTAGGGATGTCCGATAATGGCTTTTTGCCGATATTCCGATATTGTCCAATTCTTTAATTACCGATACCGATATCGACCGATACCGATATCAACCGATATATGCAGTCGTGGAATTAACACATTATTATGCCTAATTTGGACAACCAGGTATGGTGAAGATAAGGTACTTTTTAAAAAAAATTGTAAAATAAGATAAATAAATTAAAAACATTTTCTTGAATAAAAAAGAAAGTACAACAATATAAAAACAGTTACATAGAAACTAGTAATGAATGAAAATTAGTAAAATTAACTGTTAAAGGTTAGTACTATTAGTGGAGCAGCAGCACACACAATCACGTGTGCTTACGGACTGTATCCCTTGCAGACTATATTGATATATATTGATATATATTGTAGGAACCAGAATATTAATAACAGAAAGAAACAACCCTTTTGTGTGAATGAGGGAGGTTTTTTGGGATGGTGCACTAATTGTAAGTGTATCTTGTGTTTTTTATGTGGATTTAATTAAAAAAAACAAAAAAAAAACGATACCCATGATAAAAAAACCGATACCGATCATTTCCGATATTACATTTTAACGCATATATCGGCAGGCCGATATTATCGGACATCTCTAGTCATGAGACATGCAAAACTAAATTATATACAAAGAAGATAAAAGTAAAGGATATTAAATGAGCTCAAATACACCTACAAACGAGGCATCATATGTACATACAGCTAGCCTAAATAGCATGTTAGCGTTGATTAGCTTGCATGACCAAATACGCCTGATTAGCACTCAACAAGTCAATAACATCAACAAAGCGCACCTCTGTGCATTCACGCACAGAATAAAACTTTTGGTGGACAAAATGAGACAAAGAAGGAGTGGAAGATTTTACATGTAAACAAACACAGTCCACACCATGGTGAGTTCAAAAGCCTCCGAAATGAGTAGTACAAAACGATGTTCACCAAATAGTCTCATCAGTGAAGCATACACACAAACATTAAACAGTGGGCTTTCTAACTATTGGGAAGGTTTGTGTCATACTAAAAAATAAAAATGATGTTTCCCCCATATTTTTCCATTTTCAATACCTTTTTATAAATGCTCCAGGGAGCCACTAGGGCGGCACTTTAAGAGCCGCATGCAGCTCGAGAGCCGCGGGTTGCTATAACAAACACGACATCACATATTGATGACTCAAGTTATCATCCCCACATTGAAAACGATCTAAGTTCCATCCATCCATCCATTTCCTACCGCTTATTCCCTTTGGGGTCGCGGGGGGGCGCTGGAGCCTATCTCAGCTACAATCGGGCGGAAGGCGGGGTACACCCTGGACAAGTCACCACCTCATCGCAGGGCCAACACAGATAGACAGACAACATTCACACACTAGGGCCAATTTTAGTGTTGCCAATCAACCTATCCCCAGGTGCATGTCTTTGGAGGTGGGAGGAAGCCGGAGTACTTGGAGGGAACCCACGCAGTCACGGGGAGAACATGCAAACTCCACACAGAAAGATCCCGAGGCCGGGATTGAACCCACGACTACTCAGGACCTTCGTATTGTGAGGCAGACGCACTAACCCCTCTTCCACCGTGCTGCCTACGATCTAAGTTCCATGATACAATAGCAATATTGTTATTGTTGATGGCAGTAGAGATAATGTAACATTATAACATAAATAAAACATTTTTTTAATTTTTTTATTACGATCTAAGTTGATCAAGTAATTAAAAAAAATGTTTTATTTATGTTATAATGTTACATTATCTCTACTGCCATCAACAATAACAATATTGCTATTGTATCATGTACAGCAGGGGTCATCAACCTTTTTAATACCAGGAGCTACTTCTTGGGTAGTGATTAATGCGAAGGGCTACCAGTTTGATACACACTTAAATAAATTGCCAGAAATAGCCAATTTGCTCAATTTACCTTTAACTCTATGTTATTATTAATAATTAATGATATTTACACTTAATTGAACGGTTTAAAAGAGGAGAAAACATGTAAAAAAATGACAATTAAATTTTGAAACATAGTTTATCTTCAATTTCGACACTTTAAAATTAAAAATTCAACCGAAAAAAAGAAGAGAAAAACTTAAAAAAAGAATTTATGGAACATCATTAGTATTTTTTCCTGATTAATATTAGTTTTAGAATTTTGATGACATGTTTTAAATAGGTTAAAATCCAATCTACACTTTGTTAGAATATATAACAAATTGGACCAAGCTATATTTCTAACAAAGACAAATCATTATTTCTTCTAGATTTTCCAGAACAAAAATTTTAAAAGAAATTCAAAAGACTTTGAAATAAGATTTAAATTTGATTCTACAGATTTTCTAATTTTGCCAGAATTATTTTTTTGAATTTTAATCATAAGTTTGAAGAAATATTTCACAAATATTCTTCGTCGAAAAAACAGAAGCTAAAATGAAGAATTAAATTAAAATGTATTTATTATTCTTTACAATAAAAAAAAATAAAAAAACTTGAACATTGATTTAAATTGTCAGGAAAGAAGAGGAAGGAATTTAAAAGGTAAAAAGGTATATGTGTTTAAAAATCCTAAAATCATTTTTAAGGTTGTATTTTTTCTCTAAAATTGTCTTTCTGAAAGTTATAAGAAGCAAAGTAAAAAAATGAATGAATTTATTTAAACGAGTGAAGACCAAGTCTTTAAAATATTTTCTTGGGTTTTCAAATTCTATTTGAGTTTTGTCTCTCTTAGAATTAAAAATGTTGGGCAAAGTGAGACCAGCTTGCTAGTAAATAAATACAATTTAAAAAATAGAGGCAGCTCACTGGTAAGTGCTGCTATTTGAGCTATTTTTAGAACAGGCCGGCGGGCTACTCATCTGGTCCTTACGGGCTACCTGGTGCCCGCGGTCACCGCGTTGGTGACCCCTGATGTAGAGCTATCAAAGTTGATACAGTGTTAAAGCAAGTTATTAACAGAGGTGAGTAGTATCGCGCCGTCACATTAACTTAAAGGGGAAGTGCACTTTTTTTGGAATTTTGTCTATCTTTCACCATCCGAATGAGAGACAAGAAGACAAAATGCATGTAAAAATCAACTCATTGTAGGTGGCTACCAATGCAGATAATGGGATCAATCAATTCTACCTCTAAATCACTTTAAAAACATATTCAAAAACCGTCAACAATGCTACATTTACGTTCCGTAACCCGTATAATAACCGAACTGTATACGACATTGTTATTGTAAGAGCGAACACGGAGGAACTATTTTTCCATGTTAGCTGTAAAAGCTAACTACGGCAAGAGATAAGCTAGCTTCTACGTCAGCACCCGAATCGCGTTTTTGAGTTTGTAATGCACAACTCTGCGATAAGACACCAATCTGTACTGACTGAAAAACGTGAACAATCGTAATACAGTATCTGCAAAGTATTAGCCCACTTTTCATGTTTTGTTTAAGCGTGTGTACTGTAGTTGTAATAACACACATGACGTGCTGCGTGTATCACGATCGATATTAAAGTGACTCACTCGATGGGACAGTTGTGCGTTTGATCCAAGCTACGGACTCATTATGAGATTTACAAAGAAACGCTAAATGTGTTCATCCAGACTTTGTGTAGAACAAGGGAACAATATTTTTCCGAAATCATCACAAACTGTAGTAACAAGTTATGCCCTGTGAGCTGCAGTAAACAGACCAACACACCCTCCAATTTCACTTCCAATAGGAAACATTTCTGCATTAAAGTGCAATGAGTTTGCAATAGGGATAAATGCGTTAAAATGTAATATCGGAAATTATCGGTATCGTTTTTTTTATTATCTATCGTTTTTTTTATTTTTTATTTTTTATTAAATCAACATAAAAAACACAAGATACACTTACAATTAGTGCACCAACCCAAAAAACCTCCTTCCCCCCATTTCTTTCTGTTATCAATATTCTGCTTCCTACATTATATATCAATATATATCAATACAGTCTGCAAGGGATACAGTCCGTAAGCACACATGATTGTGCGTGCTGCTGGTCTACTAATAGTACTAACCTTTAACAGTTAATTTTACAAATTTTCATTAATTACTAGTTTTTATGTAACTGTTTTTATATTGTTTTACTTTCTTTTGTATTCAAGAAAATGTTTTTAATTTAGTTATCTTATTTTATTATTTTTTTTAAAAAGTACCTTACCTTCACCATTCATGGTTGTCCAAATTAGGCATAATAATGTGTTAATTCCACGACTGCATATATCGGTTGATATCGGTATCGGTTGATATCGGTATCGGTAATTAAAGAGTTGGACAATATCGGATATCGGCAAAAAGCCATTATCGGACATCCCTAGTTTGCAATATTGTTTCATGATGAACTTCAAGGCATTAAAAAGGCAATCATTCCTGGAATTTTTTTTTAAATTTTGACAGAAAAAAATATATCAATCAATCATCAATCAATGTTTATTTATATAGCCCTAAATCACAAGTGTCTCAAAGGGCTGTACAAGCAACAACGACATCCTCGGTACAGAGCCCACATATGTACTGCTTGAAATTGCATACCTTTAAAAATGTTAATAGTATCCAATATTGCAATAAATAGGGATGTCCGATAATGGCTTTTTGCCGATATCCGATATTCCGATATTGTCCAACTCTTTAATTACCGATACCGATATAAACCGATACCGATATCAACCGATATATGCAGTCGAGGAATTAACACATTATTATGCCTAATTTGGACAACCAGGTATGGTGAAGATAAGGTCCTTTTTAAAAAAATTAGTAAGATAAGATAAATAAATTAAAAACATTTTCTTGAATAAAAAAGAAAGTAAAACAATATAAAAACAGTTACATAGAAACTAGTAATGAATGAAAATGAGTAACATTAACTGTTAAAGGTTAGTACTATTAGTGGAGCAGCAGCACGCACAATCATGTGTGCTTACGGACTGTATCCCTTGCAGACTGTATTGATATATATTGATATATAATGTAGGAAGCAGAATATTAATAACAGAAAGAAACAACCCTTTTGTGTGAATGAGTGTAAATGGGGGAGGGAGGTTTTTTGGGTTGGTGCACTAATTGTAAGTGTATCTTGTGTTTTTATGTTGATTTAATAAAAAAAAAAACAAAAAAAAAAAAAACGATACCGATAATAAAAAAAAACGATACCGATAATTTCCGATATTACATTTTAACGCATATATCGGCCGATAATATCGGCAGGCCGATATTTTCGGACATCTCTAGCAATAAATATTACAGTATATTATCATACTTTCCAAACATGTTTTTGTCTAAATAAAAATACTTTACTTTACAGCAAACTACCCATCAAATTAATAAAAATGACAATAAATGTTACGTTGTTCTTTACAGAATATTACTAAGGCTGAAACGACGCGTCGACGTAGTCGACGTCATCGGTTACGTAAATACGTCGACGCCGTTTTTGTGCGTCGACGCGTCGCATATTTACGTCACACTACCGTCATGGCGGAGCGCAAAGCAGACTGTGCGAGCGAGGGGGAAAAAATCACGCCAAAAGTGGTCAAAAGTGTGGGAGTATTTCAATACACGGCCTAATAATGTTGTTGTATGCACACTGTGTCGAGCGTAAATGGCCTATCATAGCATAGGCAGCACAACGGCTATGAACGAGCATTTGAAAAGAAAACCATCAACTAGTCAATCGTCCGCGCGAGTATACGTTGTCATCATTACACAAAAACATGAATGTGTCATTTGTATCTGCTAGGGGTGTAACGGTACGTGTTTTGTATTGAACAATTTCGGTACGGGGCTTTTGGTTCGGTACGGGTGTGTACCGAACGAGTTTCTAAGCTAAAGCTAACTTTAGCTGCTAAAGTCTTAACAAGCTGCTTCGCTCCTTCTGCGGCTGCCTCTGTCTCAGCACGCAGCATTGTCCCACCCACACAACCATCTGATTGGTACACACAAAGCGTTATACAAAGCGTTATCAGCCAATCAGCAGTGCGTATTCAAAACGTTACCAGCCAATCAGCAGTGTGTATTCAGAGCGCATGTAGTCAGCGCTTCAGCGTGGAGCAGATAGGTGTTTAGCAGGTGAGCATCAGGCAGCGGACTCTCCTCAAATGATAATAAACACCTCCCAGTCAACTACTAGTAACATCACTATGAGCTAGGGATGGGCGATACCACACTTTTAGGATTCGATACGATACCGATACTTTATCTTGCCTTTTCATCGATACCGATACCATTAATTTCTTATTGGCAATTTTTGTCAGTCAAAAATATTATTACTATTGTTATTATTTAAGACAAATCACAAGACAAATACAGACCATTTATACCACATTTATTATGGTCAATATATAATAAAAGTAAAATTAAAATAAATAACAAATATGAAAAATAAATTAAATATTATATATAATAATAATTATATATAATAATAATTAGATATTAGGGCTTTCCAATTAACTGTCAAATCCGAATCGCAAGAAGCTGCAGTTATTTTTTAAAGTTTGTGATATAATTAGCAATTAATGAAATATGAAATAGGTTAATGTTTTCGAAATGTAAGAAATGATGTTACAGATTAAAACCAAAATCACATTCAATCATATATTTCAAGATTTTCTTGGAAAAAAATAAAACTAATGCAAAGATGAAGAATCTCCAAATGTTATCCCTTTCTTATCTTGTTTTAAATACTCAAGCAATTTTCAACTAACAGTAAATTCCCCTGTGTGGAAATTATTTGAATTTAGGATAATCATTTAAACAAAAATATTCAGTAAACATTACTAAAAAAACAAAAAAACAATGCCTGTTTTAAGTCAACAATTGGACAACAGTGGATATGCCTGGCTGCATCGCTGTCGGCTGGCTGTGTGTGTGTTGCACGTTGACGACGCTCATTCGCTGTCTCCTGTCACGTGACTGGGCCAGCTCTATACTCTGCCAGGTACAGGGCTGTCCCAGCACATAGGAAGTTAAGTAAGTCATCAAAAACATCTGAAAGTGATGCTTGCACCCCCCACACGCCGTTTTTTGGTTTATATTGATACTTTTTTCAGAAAAGTGATGCCAAATGAGTAGCGTGTGAGTATCGATATATCGATACCACAGGATCGATACGCACATCCCTACTATGAGCCCGTTGACCTTCTAGGAATATAAACTGGAGCTCAGCTCACTCGCAGTCCTGGCTTGAGGTGAAGGCTACCGGTAATTAGCTCTCAGTTCCAGCCACATCGACCCCTTCTGAGCGCTTATTTTCAGCTGCTGGGAATATTGTAAACAAGAAAAGAACCAGAGCATGTAGACATGCTAACCTTTCTTCATTACAACTGTTAGTCACTCACTGGAATGAGTAGAATTGGTTATTGTGTACTGTGTTGGACTGGATGTTTATTTTGCACATTTTAAAAGCAATACTTAATGTTTACAGTGCTCCAGAATATTTAGATTGGCACTTTTTTGTATTGGATGTTTATCTTTATTTTTGCACATTTTAAAGCAAAATAAGCAATACTTTTACTTTTGAAATGCTTATACTATTGCAGAATATTACGATTTGCACTGGATGTTTACTTTTATATTTGCACATTAAAAAGCAAATAAGCTACTTTTAATTTTGTTAAATGTTAAAAGTTTTAAATGTTTACATTGTTACAGAATATTTTGTCATGTTGTTGTCAATGTTGACTGAGTGGCCATACTTTTTTTTTTTTGTAAATAAAAGCAATGCCTTTTGAAAAAACTGGCCTACATTTATTTTTTCATCTTCATTTTGAATTAAAAAAATAATCGGTAAAAGGAAAAATAATCTATAGATGAATCGAAAAAATAATCTATAGATTAACCGATTAATCGAAAAAATAATCTATAGATTAATCGATAGAAAAATAATCGTTAGCTGCAGCCTTAAATATTACTGTCAATTGAAAAAAACTACTACTGTTTTCTTGCGTTAAAATTCTGTTGAGTGAGCTGCCAATTTTTGACTGTAAAATCTACGGTTGTTGTTTTTAACGGTGTATTACTGTAAATGGAAAGACGGTACATTTGTTTTTACGGTAGAAAAACTGGCAGCTAAGTTGCCAGAATAAAAAAAATAACTTGTACTGTTTTTCCATTAACCAATGTTAATGGAACTTAACACAAAAATTCTGGCAACTAAGCTGCCAGCTTTTTCTTCCTTAAAGGCCTACTGAAATGACATTTTTTTATTCAAACGGGGATAGCAGATCCATTCTATGTGTCATACTTGATCATTTCGCGATATTGCCATATTTTTGCTGAAAGGATTTAGTAGACAACAACGACGATAAGGTTCTCAACTTTTGGTCTCTGATAAAAAAAAGCCTTGCCTATACCGGAAGTAGCGTGACGTCACCGGAGGTAGGATTCCTCACAATTCCCCGTTGTTTACAATGGAGCGAGAGAGATTCGGACCGAGAAAGCGACGATTACCCCATTAATTTGAGCGAGGATGAAAGATTCGTGGATGAGGAACGTTAGAGTGAAGAACTAGAGAGGCAGTGCAGGGTGTATCTTTTTTCGAATACTTCCGTTGCCGTCGTGACGTCACGCGCATACGTCATCATCCAAAGGAGTTTTTCAACCGGAAGTTTCCCGGGAAATTTAAAATGTCACTTTATAAGTTAACCCGGCCGTATTGGCATGTGTTGCAATGTTAAGATTTCATCATTGATATATAAACTATCAGACTGCGTGGTCGCTAGTAGTGGCTTTCAGTAGGCCTTTAAATTGGAGAAAATTAGGTTGACATTGAATGGTTGTTCTGTGAAATTTGAAGAAGTATGGGGTGCTTTCATAAAATATGTAAGGGAGACTGATCTCCAGTTTGGCCCCAATTGAGATGTGTGTGAATTGTGGTTGATTGATGGGCCTTTTGTTTGCATTAGTGTATTGCCGCATCATGTTGGGGCCATTCGGAAGTGCAGTTGTCTGTGGCTTTATATCAATATTTGCCTGTACCGTATTTTTCGTAGTATAAGTCGCACCGGCCGAAAATGCATAATAAAGAAGGAAAAAAACATATATAAGTCGCACTGGAGTATAAGTCGCATTTTTTGGGGAAATGTATTTGATAAAAGCCAACACCAAGAATAGACATTTGAAAGGCAATTTAAAATAGATAAAGAATAGTGAACAACAGGCTGAATAAGTGTATGTTATATGAGGCATAAATAACCAACTGGTATGTTAACGTAACATATTATGGTAAGAGTCATTCAAATAACTATAACATATAGAACATGCTATACGTTTACCAAACAATCTGTCACTCCTAATCGCTAAATCCCATGAAATCTTATACGTCTAGTCTCTTACGTGAATGACATCAATAATATTATTGGATATTTTACGGTAATGTGTTAATAATTTCACACACAAGTCGCTCCTGAGTATAAGTCGCACCCCCCGCCAAACTATGAAAAAAACTGCGACTTATAGTCCGAAAAATACGGTACTTATTCGACTGACGTTTGTATTTTTTACATTTCAATAAACAAATGTTTGAACAAATGAATAAATAAACACATCCATAGGGATGATACTCGAAACCGGTTTTCCCGGTTGTTTGATAAGAAAAGAACCGAGTCCTCGGACTCGAATCCCTTTTTGAGAACTGGTACCCGTTATCGAGACCACTATAGTAAACAAAATAGTTGGTTCTCTATTTGAATCCCTCGGAACGAATCCCGTCCCAACCAGAAATGCTCCGTGTGACATCACAAGAAATGACGTCACGTAGCTCAGTCATTAGGCGCAGATAGCGAAAGCAGGAAAAAAATGGACGGGAAAAAGCGCTCCAAGGTGTAATAAAGTTCAAAACAAAAGGTATAATCCAATGAATAACTTTACTGAGAGATTTGAGCAGGGTAAAAACACATGACGAACACTTTTACGACCAACCGGAAACATAGCAACCAGGCTAGCAACGCACCTCCTTTACGGCAGCTGTCGCAACGTTCTTAAAGCAACCGCAGCACATATATACCGTTCAAAAGTTTGGGGGTCACCGAAACAATTTAGTGAAATAGCCTTCATTTCTAAGAACAAGAATAGACTGTCGAGTTTCAGATGAAAGTTCTCTTTTTCTGGCCATTTTTAGCGTTTAATTGACCCCACAAATGTGATGCTCCAGAAACTCAATCTGCTCAAAGGAAGGTCAGTTTTGTAGCTTCTGTAACGAGCTAAAGTGTTTTCAGATGTGTGAACATGATTGCACAAGGGTTTTCTAATCATCAATTAGCCTTCTGAGCACAATGAGCAAACACATTGTACCATTAGAACACTGGAGTGATAGTTGCTGGAAATGGGCCTCTATACACCTATGTAGATATTGCACCAAAAAGCAGACATTTGCAGCTAGAATAGTCATTTACCACATTAGCAATGTATAGAGTGTATTTCTTTCGAGTTAAGACTAGTTTAAAGTTATCTTCATTGAAAAGTACAGGGCTTTTCCTATAAAAATAAGGACATTTCAATGTGACCCCAAACTTTTGAACGGTAGTGTATATATACAACATATATATCCCTTTTTTAACTTTTGTTTTTCTTTCCTTGTAAACAAAACAAAATCACACTGTATATGTGTTGTCTGTGTAATTATAAATAATGCAGATGAGGCGTGTTGGCTGAGTTCTTGACGTTTACTTTCACAGCGTGCTCATAACCCCATTCATAGCTGCCGGGTGACGACATGCAACAACACTTTTCGGGGCTACCGCGCATGCTCGTCACTCCCGTTGCATGCTGGGTAGTGTAGTTGTTATATATCCTAGCTCATCACATCTTTCCCCCTATAAAGAAATAATGTTAACTCAATAAAGTGTATTTCTTTTTTTAGCTTTAACTTTTCATTTTTTAGCACTGTAACCACATTTGCAAACAACTTTTCTCTTCATAGAATTGTCTTTCAATAAAGAAATAAAGTGCAAAAATGTCAAAGCATCATAACAAACAGTTATGTCAAATAGCAGCAGAATTGCACTTTTTGGAGAGCTGTATTATTTCCAGTTTTGTGCCCAAGGGACTGATTTTATTTAACACTATATTATTATTTATACACCTATAGTGATCACAGAGACAGCTTGTTTTTGTGTTACTGGATATATTTGTTTTTATGAAAAATCCCACTTAATCATACTTGCCAACCCTCCCGTTTTTAGCGGGAGAATCCCAGTATTCAGCGCCTCTCCCGACAACCTCCTGGCAGAGATTTTCTCCCGACAAACTCCCGGTATTCAGCCGGAGCTGGAGGCCACGCCCCCTCCAGCTCAATGCGGACCTGAGTGGGGACAGCCGTTCTTACGTCCGCTTTCCCACAATATAAACAGCTTGCCTGCCCAATGACGTCATAACATCTACGGCTTTTAGAGAGTAGAGTGCACAACAAGGAGAGAGTTCTTGGTTTCTTATGTGGGTTTATTGTTAGGCAGTTTCATTAACGTCCTCCCAGCGCGGTAACAACACACAACAACAGCAGTCACGTTTAGTCTACCGTAAAGCAGTTCGTCTGCAGTAAACAGCAATGTTGTGACACTCTTAAACAGGACAATACTGCCATCTACTGGATAGCCTGCAGAACACTGAAATTCAAGTATTTTATTTATATGTATAATAAAATGTAAAAAAAAAAAATATATATATGTATATATATATATATATATATATATATATATATATATATATATATATATATATATATATTTATTTATATATATATATATATATATATATATTTATATATATATATATATATATATATATATATATATATATATATATATATATATATATATATATATATATATACACTACCGTTCAAAAGTTTGGGGTCACATTAAAATGTCCTTATTTTTCAATGAAGATAACTTTAAACTAGTCTTAACTTTAAAGAAATACACTCTATACATTGCTAATGTGGTAAATGACTATTCTAGCTGCAAATGTCTGCTTTTTGGTGCAATATCTACATAGGTGTATAGAGGCCCATTTCCAGCAACTATCACTCCAGTGTTCTAATGGTACAACGTGTTTGCTCATTGGCTCAGAAGGCTAATTGATGATTAGAAAAGCCTTGTGCAATCATGTTCACACATCTGAAAACAGTTTAGCTCGTTACAGAAGCTACAAAACTGACCTTCCTTTGAGCAGATTGAGTTTCTGGAGCATCACATTTGTGGGGTCAATTAAACGCTCAAAATGGCCAGAAAAAGAGAACTTTCATCTGAAACGCGACAGTCTATTCTTGTTCTTAGAAATGAAGGCTATTCCACTAAATTCTTTGGGTGACCCCAAACTTTTGAACGGTAGTGTGTATATATATATATATATATATATATATATATATATATATATATATATATAGCTAGAATTCACTGAAAGTCAAGTATTTCATGCATATATATATATATATATATTATTTATATATATATGAAATACTTGATTTGGTGAATTCTAGCTGTAAATATACTCTCTTCTTAACCACACCCTTAGCCACGCCCCCCCCACCTCCCGATATCGGAGGTCTCAAGGTTGGCAAGTATGCACTTAATATACTTTGGGTAACAACACTCAATATTTATTTATTTTATTTTGTTTTTTAGGGGGGTAATAGTCAATATTTATTTATTTTTTAGATTAAATTGTTTTCTTATACAATAAAAGTGAGCTTTTGTTACACCAAATATTGTGTTTGTTTCCATATACAACAACCTATCTGGACTCCATAAGAGAATCGATAAGGAATCGGTTCGATAAGAGGATTCGATAATAGACTCGAACTCGATCATTTCTTATCAAACATCATCCCGACACATACATATGCCTTTTGACTTCGTCTTGACTGCAATTGAACACAAAGCAGTGCGACAATAATGTTACTTTACTGCCCGTTTCATCATAGAGACAGCAAAGGCTGTGTTCTGATTGGCTGTCGTCACTCAGCGTAGAACGCTATTTTTTACAGCTGCGAAAGTGAAGACGGTGACACTTATAGCATCTTAACACGCGTCATCAATATTGTGGCAGGGTGCGAAACTCTACGCTCGACATGAATAGAGCGCCACTAAACGTGGCAGTGAGTCATTAAGATGAACTCTGGTTGCTCGGCTTCTTTTTTTTTCTTCCTATCATATCTGCTGTTTATTTTTGCGGTCTGATTTTTTTCGAGCCTGCTTATTCTATAAATGACACTGGGCGGAGTATTCCTTATCAACTGGAAGCAAATGATGTCCTGACACACTTTGTGTTAAGAAGGCTCAGCACAAAGTGGAGAGAGAAAAACAGCGTAGAAGCTTTTGCAGTTATTTATTATTATTTTTGTCTTAAGGCTGCGGGCGGATAAACAAAGTGCCAACAAAAGTGCATGGGCGTGGTGGAAGAGCTGCCATGAGAGCAGCAGTCGGAGGCTTATAGACCACCGGGTCCTTCTAGCTTCGTCTGGCTTTGTTTAAAACCTCTTTGTGTGTAACCTGTGTACATTTGATAAAAAAAATGATTCTGCATTCCATTCCAAAATGACTGCATAGACCGGGGGTCGGCAACCCGTGCGGCTCTTTAGCGCCGCCCTAGTGGCTCTCTGGAGATTTTTCAAAAATGTATGAAGAATGGAAAAAGATGAGGGGAAAAAATGTATTTTTTTGTTTTAATATGGTTTCTGTAGGAGGACAAACATGACACAAACCTCCCTAATTGTTATAAATCACACTGTTTATATTAAATATGCTTCACTCATTCGAGTATTTGGCGAGCGCCGTTTTTTCCTACTTATTTTGGCGGTCCTTGAACTCACCGTATAGTTTGTTTACATGTATAAATTTCTCCGACTTTCTAGGACGGGGGTCGGCAACCCGCGGCTCTAGAGCCGCATGCGGCTCTTTAGCGCCGCCCTAGTGGCTCTCTGGAGATTTTTCAAAAATGTATGAAGAATGGAAAAAGATGAGGGGAAAAAATGTATTTTTTTGTTTTAGTATGGTTTCTGTAGGAGGACAAACATGACACAAACCTCCCTAATTGTTATAAATCACACTGTTTATATTAAATATGCTTCACTCATTCGAGTATTTGGCGAGCGCCGTTTTTTCCTACTTATTTTGGCGGTCCTTGAACTCACCGTATAGTTTGTTTACATGTATAAATTTCTCCGACTTTCTAGGACGTGTTTTATGCCACCTCTTTTTCTGTCTCATTTTGTCCACCACACCTTTAACGTCGTGCGTGAGTGCACAAAGGTGAGTTTTGTTGATGTTATTGACTTGTGTGGAGTGCTAATCAGACATATTTAGTCACTGCGTGACTGCAAGCTAATCGATGCTAACATGCTATTTAGGCTAGCGATATGTACATATTGCATCATTATGCCTCATTTGTAGCTATATTTGAGCTCATTTAGTTTCATTTAAGTCCTCTTAATTAAATTTATATCTCATGACACATGTAATATGGCTTTTAATTTTTTGCGGCTCCAGACAGATTTTTTTTTGTATTTTTTGGTCCAATATGGCTCTTTCAACATTTTGGGTTGCCGACCCCTGGCATAGACAAAAACATCTTCCTGTTCTAACAATTAGTAATGTCTGTTGGCACCCAAGAAACTACAAACCCCGTTTCCATATGAGTTGGGAAATTGTGTTAGATGTAAATATAAATGGAATACAATGATTTGCAAATCATTCTCAACCCATATTCAGTTGAATATGCTACAAAGACAACATATTTGATGTTCAAACTGATAAACTTTTTTTATTTTTTTCAAATAATCATTAACTTTAGAATTTGATGCCAGCAACACGTGACAAAGAAGTTGGGAAAGGTGGCAATAAATACTGATAAAGTTGAGGAATGCTCATCAAACACTTATTTGGAACATCCCACAGGTGAACATGCAAATTGGGAACAGGTGGGTGCCATGATTGGGTATAAAAGTAGATTCCATGAAATGCTCAGTCATTCACAAACAAGGATGGGGGCGAGGGTCACCACTTTGTCAACAAATGCGTGAGCAAATTGTTGAACAGTTTAAGAAAAACCTTTCTCAACCAGCTATTGCAAGGAATTTAGGGATTTCACCATCTACGCTCCGTAATATCATCAAAGGGTTCAGAGAATCTGGAGAAATCACTGCCAAAAGCAGCTAAGCCCGTGACCTTCCATCCCTCAGGCTGTACTGCATCAACAAGCCACATCAGCGTGTAAAGGATATCACCACATGGGTTCAGGAACACTTCAGAAACCCACTGTCAGTAACTACAGTTGGTCGCTACATCTGTAAGTGCAAGTTAAAACTCTCCTATGCAAGGCGAAAACCGTTTATCAACAACACCCAGAAACTCCGTCGGCTTCGCTGGGCCTGAGCTCATCTAAGATGGACTGATACAAAGTGGAAAAGTGTTCTGTGGTCTGACGAGTCCACATTTCAAATTGTCTTTGGAAACTGTGGACGTCGTGTCCTCCGGACCAAAGAGGAAAAGAACCATCCGGATTGTTATAGGCGCAAAGTTGAAAAGCCAGCATGTGTGATGGTATGGGGGTGTATTAGTGCCCAAGACATGGGTAACTTACACATCTGTGAAGGCGCCATTAATGCTGAAAGGTACATACAGGTTTTGGAGCAACATATGTTGCCATCCAAGCAACGTTACCATGGACGCCCCTGCTTATTTCAGCAAGACAATGCCAAGCCACATGTTACATCAACGTGGCTTCATAGTAGAGTGCGGGTACTAGACTGGCCTGCCTGTAGTCCAGACCTGTCTCCCATTGAAAATGTGTGAAGCCTAAAATAGCAGAAGGGAGACCCCCGGACTGTTGAACAACTTAAGCTGTACATCAAGCAAGAATGGAAAGAATTCCACCTGAGAGCTTCAAAAATGTGTCTCCTCAGTTCCCAAACCTTTACTGAGTGTTGTTAAAAGGAAAGGCCATGTAACAAAGTGGTGAACATGCCCTTTCCCAACTACTTTGGCACGTGTTGCAGCCATGAAATTCTAAGTTAATTATTATTTGCAAAAATAAATAAAGTTTATGAGTTTGAACATCAAATATCTTGTCTTTGTAGCATATTCAACTGAATATGGCTTGAAAAGGATTTGCAAATCATTGTATTCCGTTTATATTTACATCTAACACAATTTCCCAACTCATATGGAAACGGGGTTTGTAATTTACTGCTAACAATATTGCAAGATGTATAATTAAAAGGATCTACAATATTTTTAATAGGGCAGTGAATTAATAACCATTTTTATGTTTTACTTTTCATAGGTGTCATTATTAAAATGTACACAACATCGATATTTAGGCGAATGTTTATTCATTAAACATTACGCCGTCCTGTTTGTACGTTGGTCTTACATCGATGATGTCGTTCACAACAACACAACCAAATAAGATGTGTTGTGGGTTTATGGATTTTTTTTTGGCTTACTTTAGGTTCGTAGTTTAGTTGGTGTTGCCGTCTCGACATTGTTTAGTTCAAGACGGGGCGGTGGAGCGTTTCGGAGATAAATGAGTGGTCCCGAACACATTATTTTCCCAAACAAATGTTCCTTCTCCTCACAATTACATCATTTTACTCACATTTCCGCAGTGGCGGGCCGTGCGTTTCCCACCTAGGCCTTCAGTGATGTCCCGACTTCAATGATTACCTCTCAAAATACCGTAATTGATGTCACCACATGACCATTCCTGGAGAAATACTATACAGAAACACATTTACGCACTACTGGCCATTGAATCACCTCAACGGTGTACAAAACGGGCTATTTTCTGGCACATTTAAAAACCAATAAACCCGCATCAGCAATTAAAGGCCTACTGAAATGAATTTTTTTTTTATTTAAACGGGGATAGCAGATCCATTCTATGTGTCATACTTGATCATTTCGCGATATTGCCATATTTTTGCTGAAAGGATTTAGTAGAGAACATCGACGATAAAGATTGCAACTTTTGGTCGCTGATAAAAAAAAAAGCCTGCCTGTACCGGAAGTAGCGTGACGTCGCAGGTTGAAAGGCTCCTCACATTTGCACATTGTTTACACCAGCAGCGAGAGCGATTCGGACCGAGAAAGCGACGATTACCCCATTAATTTGAGCGAGGATGAACGATTCGTGGATGAGGCACGTGAGAGTGAAGGACTAGAGTGCAGTGCAGGACGTATCTTTTTTCGCTCTGACCGTAACTTAGGTACGAGGGTTCATTGGATTCCACACTTTCTCCTTTTTCTATTGTGGATCACGGATTTGTATTTTAAACCACCTCGGATACTATATCCTCTTGAAAATGAGAGTCGAGAACGCGAAATGGACATTCACAGTGACTTTTATCTCCACGACAATACATCGGCGAAGCTCTTTAGCTACGGAGCTAACGTGATAGCACATCGGGCTTAAATGCAGATAGAAACAAAATAAATAAACCCCTGACTGGAAGGATAGACAGAAAATCAACAATACTATTAAACCGTGGACATGTAAATACACGGTTAATGCTTTCCAGCCTGGCGAAGGTTAACAATGCTGTTGCTAACGACGCCATTGAAGCTAACTTAGCAACGGGACCTCACAGAGCTATGCTAAAAACACTAGCTATCCACCTACGCCAGCCCTCATTTGCTCATCAACACCCGTGCTCACCTGCGTTCCAGCGATCGACGGAGCGACGATCATAGATGCGGTCAGCGGCCCGGAGACGGAGGAAGTCAAGGTGAGGTCGGCGGCTAGCGCGTCTGCTATCCATCTCAAACTCCTCCTGGTTGTGTTGCTGTAGTCCGCCGCTAATACACCGATCCCACCTACAGCTTTCTTCTTTGCAGTCTTCATTGTTCATTAAACAAATTGCAAAAGATTCACCAACACAGATGTCCAGAATACTGTGGAATTTTGAGATGAAAACAGAGCTTTTTGTATTGGATCCAATGGGTCCGAATACTTCCGTTTCAACCATTGACGTCACGCGCATACCTCATCGTACATAGACGTTTTCAACCGTAAGTTTAGCGGGAAATTTAAAATGTCACTTTATAAGTTAACCCGGCCGTATTGGCATGTGTTGCAATGTTAAGATTTCATCATTAAAATATAAACTATCAGACTGCGTGGTCCGTAAAACGGAATCCATCCTGTTTGGGTCCCACATCAACCTTAAGAAAGCCAATGACTTCACTATAAAAGTGGGTGACATTGTTATCACCAGGAAAGATGAGGTCACCTACCTAGGTTCCATTCTAGAGGCTAATCTTTCCTGTGATAAAATGGCAACCAAGGTAATCAGAAAGGTTAACCAACGAACGAGATTTCTCTACAGAATCTCCTCTCTGGTCAACAAAAGCACCTTGAGGATTCTGGCGGGAACTCTCGTTCAACCCTTTTTCGATTACGCATGCACCTCCTGGTACCCTAGCACCTCCAAAACCCTCAAATCTAAACTCCAAACATCTCAGAACAAGCTAGTCAGGTTACTTCTAGACCTCCACCCCAGATCCCACCTCACTCCTACCCACTTCTCCAAAGTGGGCTGGCTCAGGGTGGAGGACAGAGTTAAACAACTTGCACTGAGCCTAGTCTATAAAATCTGCTACACCTCCCTGATACCGAAGTACATGTCAAACTACTTCCTTAACGTAAATGACCGCCATAACCACAACACCAGGGGGAGCTCCACTAACCACGTTAAACCCAGATTCCGAACTAACAAAGGTCTTAACTCATTCTCTTTCTATGCACATCAATGTGGAATGCGCTCCCAACAGGTATAAAAGAAAGGGCATCTCTATCCTCCTTCAAACCGCAATAAAAGTTCACCTCCAGGCAGCTACAACCCTAAACTAACACCCTCATTTTTTTGCTAATAATCAAATGTAAACAATCAAATGCAGATACTTTTTCTTATGCCTTCTGATCTCTCTCTCTCTCTCTCTCTCTCTCTCTCTCTCTCTCCTCTCTCTCTCTCTCTCTCTCTTCTCTCTCTCTCTCTCTCTCCTCTCTCTCTCTCTATGTCCACTACTTGATGTCCATACCCCCCCCCCCCCCCTCCACACCCCTGATTGTAAATAATGTAAATAAATTCAATGTGATTATCTTGTGTGATGACTGTATTATGATGATAGTATATATGATAGTATATATCTGTATCATTAATCAATTTAAGTGGACCCCGACTTAAACAAGTTGAAAAACTTATTCGGGTGTTACCATTTAGTGGTCAATTGTACGGAATATGTACTTCACTGTGCAACCTACTAATAAAAGTCTCAATCAATCAATCAATCACTTCTAACAGTGAAGTCGAGTCAGACCAATCATGTTTACTCAGATTTTCCGTCACTTCCTACGCTAATTTCACGTATTTGACCAATTAGAAATACACCTTATCTGTGAACCCTTTTTTCTGTGTCTTTGTTTAACAAACTTTCCGACCATACCAAACTTTCTAAAATGAGGTCAACATTAAGAACGTTATGACATTTTTAACATTTTTAACTTTGTATTGAAGAGGTTGACCATAAGTTACAGCATTTTCACTAGGTGAAAAAATCCCTAACTTTTGTAATATTTATCACAGGAAAATTATACTTATAACCCTGAAATCGTCCTAACAAGACCTGTCTGATAATACTGGCTCCATTTAAATGAATTCATTTTGAAAATTTTACACACATGTCTCTACTTAGCCCTTCCCTTAACCCAGGGGTCGGCAACCCGCGGCTCTAGAGCCGCATGCGGCTCTTTAGCGCCGCCCTAGTGGCTCTCTGGAGCTTTTTCAACAATGTATGAAAAATCGAAAAAGATGAGGGGAAAAAAATATATTTTTTGTTTTAATATGGTTTCTGTAGGAGGACAAACATGACACAAACCTCCCTAATCGTTATAAATCACACTGTTTATATTAAACATGCTTCACTGATTCGAGTATTTGGCGAGCGCCGTTTTGTCCTACTAATTTTGGCGGTCCTTGAACTCATCGCAGTTTGTTTACATGTATAACTCTCTCCCACTTTCTAGGACGTGTTTTATGCCACTTCTTTTTCTGTCTCATTTTGTCCACCAAACTTTTAACGTTGTGCATAAATGCACAAAGGTGAGTTTTGTTGATGTTATTGACTTGTGTGGAGTGCTAATCAGGCATATTTGGTCACTGCATGACTGCAAGCTAATCGATGCTAACATGCTATTTAGGCTAGCTGTATGTACATATTGCATCATTATGCCTCGTTTGTAGCTGTATTTGAGGTCATTTAGCTTCCTTTAAGTCATCATTCAATTTATATTTCATGACACACTATCTGTATGTAATATGGCTTTTAATTTTTTGCGGCTCCAGACAGATTTGTTTTTGTATTTTTGGTCCAATATGGCTCTTTCAACATTTTGGGTTGCCGACCCCTGCCTTAACCTTATAGGAGAATTGGTACACCACTTGCTCAAAGAAGAACGTGCAAAACTGAGGGCCTAGTGCAGGCCTGGGCAATTATTTTGCTTTGGGGGGCCAAATTTAGAGAAAAAAATGTGTCTGGGGGCCGGTATATCTATTGTTAGGAACACTATAACAAATCCTCACAATAACGTCTGAATGCTAAAAACGTTATGACAGACCGCCTTAAAAAACGTAATGGAATTGAAATTTTTTTTACTGAATGAGAAAATAAAGAATGCGGGATTTAGAATATTAACTATGAACGATAAAACACTGAATATTGAGAACATATGAACGTCACACCCCCTCTCGATCAACATATTTTACAATCAAGCGAAACGCAACAAACACAGCGAAATATGAACGCAAAGGGTAAAAAATAAACCCACCTACAATCTGATACATCTGATATATCACTAAGCTTTAGAACTTTGTTGTAAAAATCTCCTTCCGCATCTGTCCCTGACACCCGCATTTCAGTCTAGCCGCTCTGGAAACACTCGGTGGAAACGCTCCCCGCCCACACTGCTTGGTGCCTCGTCTGAGCTGCTGTGACTTAGATTACCATAGCAACTAATTAGATGACCATAGTAACTAATTACAGTGTTTCCCATAAACTGCCAAGATACCTGTGGCGGTGGGGGCGTGGCTATGGGCGTGGTCATCATGACATCATCGAGTAAATTGCATAATTTACTACAATGATATGATTTTCTCTAAAAAGGCTAAAAAAATGTATACTTACTAGGGATGTCCGATAATGGCTTTTTGCCGATATCCGATATTCCGATATTGTCCAACTCTTTAATTACCGATACCGATATCAACCGATACCGATATCAACCGATATATGCAGTCGTGGAATTAACACATTATTATGCCTAATTTGGACAACCATGTATGGTGAAGATAAGGTACTTTAAAAAAATAAAAATAAAAAAATAAGATAACTAAATTAAAAACATTTTCTTGAATAAAAAAGAAAGTAAAACAATATAAAAACAGTTACATAGAAACTAGTAATTAATGAAAATGGGTAAAATTAACTGTTAAAGGTTAGTACTATTAGTGGACCAGCAGCACGCACAATCATGTGTGCTTACGGACTGTATCCCTTGCAGACTGTATTGATATATATTGATATATAATGTAGGAACCAGAATATTGATAACAGAAAGAAATGGGGGGAAGGAGGTTTTTTGGGTTGGTGCACTAATTGTAAGTGTATCTTGTGTTTTTTATGTTGATTTAATAAAAAACACAAAAAAAAACAAACAAAAAAAAAAAAACAATACAGATAATAAAAAAAACGATACCGATAATTTCCGATATTACATTTTAACGCATTTATCGGCCGATATATCGGACATCCCTAATACTTACTAATTAATAATAACAGTTTTGTTTTAAACGTCCATCCATCCATCCATTTTACAATATAATTATAACACTTTATGTACATATTTTTATATACCGACTTGAACAATAAGTTATTCACTGAAATATATTTATTAATTGTGGTTCTTACAAAAAATATATCTTATAAAATATAAAAGCTAAAATGTCTCTTAAAGCTCTGCCCCTTTAATTAGTGCATACTAAATAATTTAACTTTAGCCTACTACTACAACCATATTATTTACCAGCAACATAAAGTGAAACAGAGGCAGAGGTGTCCTGCCACAGTCAGTAACAAATAAACAGAAAACAGTAGTGGTAAAATACAAATAAGGCAACAAGAGAAGTATCCTACACTTCTCTTTTGTAAAGTAAATCTGAACAGCCTATATGGGCATCTACATCAACTATATGATTTGCCTGAGAAGCTGGCCAGGACAAAAAAAACCAAATTTTTTTTATTTTATTTTATTTGTGGCGGACGTAATTCTTTCGTCTTTCGCCGCCACAAATAAATGAATGTGTGGGAAACACTGAATTAGATTACCATAGTAATTAGTATATCATGCAAAAGCGCAGATTCCAACCATTAAAATACTTTCTATAGTTCAAGACTTGAAAACATCACTGCACAACATAATGGTGGCTACAATTTCGATCCTAAAGATCTAAAAAAATTATTTGGGAATGTCCGGCGGGCCAGATTGAAAAGCTTAACAGGCCGCCGGGTCTTAATTTGCCCAGGTCTGGCCTTGTCCTAAGACAAAGGGCAAAGGGCGACAATAGGGATTCAGCCTCAATGTGTTGACATTCAGGATTTACTTTCTGAATACCAGAACAGTTTTCATTGAGTTGCAGGATGTTGGAACACAATTTCTTAAAAGTAATTTTGAGTCATTGAGAGAAGGAACCAAACTTGAGGGTTTTTAGAAATGTTAGTTTTCCTGCTTTGTTGCCTGCGTACGCGATTGGTTCTCCATCACTTTTGTATGATAAAAAACTATCAGATTATAGAAATTGATATAGTCATATAGTCTGCTAGAGTAACCCTCCATCCATCCATTTTTCTACCGCTTGTCCCTTTCGGGGTCGCGGAGGGTGCTGGAGCCTATCTCTGCTGCATTCGGGCGGAAGGTCGGGTAGATCCTGGACAAGTCGCCACCTCATCGCAGGGCCAACACAGATAGAGTAATCCATCCATTTCCTACCGTTTGCCCCTTTTGGGGTTGCGGGGGGTCGCTTGAGCCTATCTCAGCTGCATTCGGGCGGTAGTAATCATAGTTCTGTTAATGTACCGTTCGATTGTAGGTCTCGAGCTGCCATTGCCAGAGAAATGGTAAATTTACTGCAAAGCAGGTTTTTTTTACTTGGATTTAACACATGCAAAGGTGTGAGCGCCACATCCGTGTGTGTGTGAACTGTCTTCCAGGATGAATCCGAGCCGCAGTGTAGTAGGTAGAAGACTGCGGAGGGAAGGGATGCGTCACTGGATTAGTGCCTTGTGAGTCTCAGCCTCTTCTTCTTCCTTCCCTCTGAGCTGCTTGGAGAAGGGCACGACACTCGCACAGCTCGCAACCCGCAAAGAAGCCTTCCACATGAGCCAGCCGGGCCTCGACCCCTCTCCAGGATGAAGAAAGAGAAACAAATGTCTCCTTTCACCTTTGTCCTTCTGCTCCACTTCAGCACGGGTAAGGTTGGTTTTGTTTTTGTCTTTGTGCGTGGATAAGACTTCTTAGACGCTTAATCCTCCAGGGAAGAGACCACATTAGTGCACCGCTCTCTGCACTGACTTTGTATTTAAATGTGAATTCTTGGGCTACTTCACACACATTGTTAACCTTTCCTCCCTGTTGTCCTTCTCCACTCTGATTTCATATTCAGCAAGTAAGTTCATTAGTCATCACCACACAAGTACTGATGTCATGTTATTTTTACTAGTTTCACTTTTGGATTCTCACAAAGGGTTATCCGACTATGCCCCGTATTTTTACGACAATGGACCCAGCAGTACAAACGGGAACATGGCTTTGTTCAGCATCTCCGAAGATACACCAGTCGGTGAGTCACATTAGGACGTACAGTAATTTGTTTTGATCAAGCTTATTGTAAAAATTACCACCGTGGTTCTGAAGCTGAAGCTAATCACTGGTATAATACCTTGTGGTATTATACCAGTGATACCAGGTATCCAGTCCAAAAACATCATCTTTGCCCAAATGATTCCCGCACAGGAACGCAGATTTACATCCTCAACGGCACAGATCCAGAAGAAGATCCAATACAATACGGTTTGACCTTTGAAAAGGGCTCCAAGGAGTATTTTAGGGTTGAGCCCAATTTGGGAAACGTGACCCTAGTTCTGGAGCTGGACAGAGAGGTGAGGAGACCCTCAACTCTTTCAGGAGTTTTTGTTCGAAACATGTCATCATTTGAACAAGTGTAACTACTTTGCAGGAACAAGACGAGATTTCGGTGCTCGTCAGCATTACGGACGGCCGGAACAAAGTGAGTGGTTATAGATCATTCAATAGTTCTAAGATAGTGACGGAAGTGGATAATTACATATATCCATATTTAATAGTTACTTCTTTTGTATCTCCTAGAGTCATATTTTAATCAGCTAATGTTTCGTGTGGTACAAAGTGCTCGCATTACGAGTGTCCTTGCTGAAAGAGTCAGAGCGTTGAATATTCTCTCTGCTTAAGATTCCCATAACATTCTTGAGATAAGGGGCACAAAGCGGGGCTGGGCTAGCAGACAACAGGTGGGGAGGAGGAAGGGGAAGAGGGGGGGTAGAACAGTACGTCTCTGGGGGGTGGGAGCGAGGGACGGATTTGAAGAAGACAGCACTTCCGTAGGTTTGGGGGAGAGATCGATCTTGGCGGGGCGAGTGAACACTTCTGTACTGGATTGGTCTCACGTTTGTTTTCAAAGCTTTGAGAATAAACCACAAAATACCAACTACTGCCTGGTGTACAATTTGAGCTCAGCTATGTGTCATCAAAAGAACTTGGGAGTGACCAGAAACTTAAATTCCCTGGAGGAACATCTGGTCTAACGCAACAATTTGGGGGCTTGTCCGGGATTTGAACCCGGGACCTCTCGCCTCTAGCCACATACAAAAAAAAACGTGAAGGATAGTTTGAGTCATACCAAAGACTATAAAAATGGGACTCGTTACCTCCCTGCTTGGCACTCAGCATCAAGGGTTGGAATTGGGGGTTAAATCACCAAAAATGATTCCCGGGCGCGGCCACCGCTGCTGCCCACTGCTCCCCTCACCTCCCAGGGGGTGATCAAGGGTGAAGGGTCAAATGCAGAGAATAATTTCGCCACACCTAGTGTGTGTGTGACAATCATTGGTACTTTAACTTTTTTAACATATAGGGCGTAATTTACTAAGATCAAAATAGCATGTGCTAAACAGCGTCTGCAATCTATAAAATTGTGTGTACTATTAGAGGGCGTGTTGCGTGCAATCTACCCACATTGCACGTGCTATTCATAACTAGTCCAGACCGCCTTTCTTGAATGAGGTTTTGGTGTGTACTACGCAGTTTTCACCACTGAACTACTCATCCTAACTGCAGTGTTTTGCTGTCAAACAAGCAGCAGACATGTACCACTTTTTAATGTTTTGTTTTTTTTGTGCGCTGCAGAGGCGCCCACAGTAGAGAGGCTGCACTTACTGAGCTCAAGACGCAAAAAGATGCATACTTCAAGAAGTTTTTTTTTCATATAGGAGATAAGGTAATAATATATATTCTAAATGAAAACATTAACGCCATTAAAGGCCTACTGAAATGAATTGTTTTTATTTAAACGGGGATAGCAGATCCATTCTATGTCATACTTGATCATTTCGCGATATTGCCATATTTTTGCTGAAAGGATTTAGTAGAGAACATCGACGATAAAGTTCGCAACTTTTGGTCGCTGATAAAAAAAAGCCTTGCCTGTCCCGGAAGTAGCGTGACGTCGCAGGTTGAAGAGCTCCTCACATTTCCCCATTGTTTACACCAGCAGCGAGAGCGATTCGGACCGAGAAAGCGATGATTACCCCATTAATTTGAGCGAGGATGAAAGATTTGTGGATGAGGAACGTAAGAGTGAAGGACTAGAGGGCAGTGCAGGACGTATCTTTTTTCGCTCTGACCGTAACTTAGGTACAAGCTGGCTCATTGGATTCCACACTTTCTCCTTTTTCTATTGTGGATCACGGATTTGTATTTTAAACCACCTCGGACACTACCGTAATTTCCGAACTATAAGCCGCACCTGACTATAAGCCGCACCAGCTAAATTTAGGGGAAAATACAGATTGCTCCATATATAAGCCGCACCCGACTATAAGCCGCAGGGTTTTGATGTGTAATTAGCGTAGTATATAGGGGTTCCTGCTACCACGGAGGGGATTGTCGGGACAGAGATGACTGTTTGGGAACGCAAAGCGTCCCATTTGTTAACAATAAATCTTTCAATCATTCAATCGAACTTTCACATCTTTGACATGGCGAACAGCATTCGTGCAGAGTACAAATAATACAACGGTGCAAAGTAACACAAAGTGCTCGCCTGTACGTTATCAAAATAACCAGCCTACCGGTATATGAAAAGTCAGTCTTTAATCATTGTGTCATCGTCTTCCTCCTGCGTACTAAAACCACCGAAATCCTCTTCGTCGGTGTCGGAGAAGAACAGGCCGTAAATAAGCCGCAGGGACCAGAACGAGGGGAAAAAGTAGCGACTTATAGTCCGGAAATTACGGTATATCCTCTTGAAAATGAGAGTCGAGAACGCGAAATGAACATTCACAGTGACTTTTATCTCCACGACAATACATCGGTGAAGCACTTTAGCTACTGAGCTAACTTGATAGCATCGTGCTTAAATGCAGATAGAAACAAAAGAAATAAGCCCCTGACTGGAAGGATAGACAGAAGATCAACAATACTACTATCAGGAGACACCGAACCAAACACTGGGCCTGTCGAAGCCTAGCAATGCTGTTGCTAACGACGCCATTGAAGCTAACTTAGCTACGGTACCTCGTCAGAGCTATGATAAGAACATTAGCGCTCCACCTACGCCAGCCCTCATCTGCTCATCAACGCCCGTGCTCACCTGCTTTCCAGCGATCGACGGCGCGACGAAGGACTTCACCCGATCATCGATGCGGTCGGCGGCTAGCGTCGGATAGCGCGTCTGCTATCCAACTCAAAGTCCTCCTGGTTGTGTTGCTGCAGCCAGCCGCTAATACACCGATCCCACCTACAGCTTTCTTCTTTGCAGTCTCCATTGTTCATTAAACAAATTGCAAAAGATTCACCAACACAGATGTCCAGAATACTGTGGAATTTTGCGATGAAAACAGAGCTGTTTGTATTGGGATACAATGGTGTCCCAATACTTCCGGTTCAACCATCGACGTCACGCGCAAACCTCATCATACATAGACGTTTTCAACCGGAAGTTTCCCGGGAAATGTAAAATGTCACTTTATAAGTTAACCCGGCCGTATTGGCATGTGTTGCAATGTTAAGATTTTATCATTGATATATAAACTATCAGACTGCGTGGTCGGTAGTAGTGGCTTTCAGTAGGCCTTTAACACACCCGGCATGCAGCTATAAAATTAGAAAAGGTTGTTGCTGTATAGACAATATGTGTAATATGTATTCATTTATGACAGACCATGCAAATAGGTTGAAACACAGACACACCAAATCACATTGCGCGTGCTGTATCATATATTGGCATCTTCTCCTCCGAGTATTGCGAGCATTTTGCTAATCAGCATATATTCTGCATATTAATGAACACAGAGCTGCAAAATAGGTTTCACGCCTTGTTCTGATCACCTAACAGACGCAATCCACTTTGCACACATTTAGTAGCCCATCTTTGCGTGTGCTATTAAGTTGGCACATGTTTTAGTACACGCAACCCTTTAGTAAATGAGGCCCTTTGTGCATTAAAGATGTTAAAACTAATCCAATGTAGGTCAATAATGTGTGAATGTGGATTAAATAACCTACTCAGTGGCCTAGTGGTTAGAGCAGGGGTGTCCAAACTTTTTCCACTGAGGGCCGCACACTGAAAAATCAAAGCAAGCGGGGGCCATTTTGATATTTTTTTATTTTAAAAACCAATACAATATATGTATAAAAAATATACATTAAGGCTTCCACTTAGGCTTGATCCCAGGGACCCCAAAGGGTTTTGGTAAAAAAAATATAAAAAATGTGTCATTATTCTTTATTATTATTTTTATTATTATTCAAGTTTTAAATCCCTAGATCGGGGGTCGGCAACCCGTGGCTCTAGAGCCGCATGCGGCTCTTTAGCGCCCCCCTAGTGGCTCTCTGGAGATTTTTCAAAAATGTATAAAGAATGGAAAAAGATGAGGGGAAAAAAATCTATTTTTTTGTTTTAGTATGGTTTGTGTAGGAGGACAAACATGACACAAACCTCCCTAATTGTTATAAATCACACTGTTTATATTAAACATGCTTCACTGATTCGAGTATTTGGCGAGCGCCGTTTTGTCCTACTAATTTTGGCGGTCCCTGAACTCACCGTATAGTTTGTTTACATGTATAACTTTCTCCGACTTTCTAGGACGTGTTTTATGCCACTTCTTTTTCTGTCTCATTTTGTCCACCACACTTTTAACATTGTGCATGAATGCACAAAGGTGAGTTTTGTTGATGTTATTGACTTGTGTGGAGTGCTAATCAGACATATTTGGTCACTGCATGACTGCAAGCTAATCGATGCTAACATGCTATTTAGGCTATCGATATGTACATATTGCATCATTATGCCTCATTTGTAGCTATATTTGAGGTCATTTAGTTTCCTTTAAGTCCTCTTAATTAAATGTATATCTCATGACACACTATCTGTATGTAATATGGCTTTTAATTTTTTGCGGCTCCAGACAGATTTGTTTTTGTATTTGTGGTCCAATATGGCTCTTTCAACATTTTGGGTTGCCGACCGCTGCCCTAGATCAACATTAGGTCTATCTGTCAATATAATGTTTTTAAAGATTCAAGTCGTATGCTCTTTTTGTCAAAGAAAACCCTGTTTTTTAATGGAAAAAACACAAAATATGCATTATTTTCACCCAATAACATTTTTAAGTGGAATATTTCAGATTATATAATAATTGGAGCCTTAAAACGGTCAATAACTCATAACACCATTGATTTTAATTCATTATTATTTTTTGAGCGATGACACTTAAAAACAAATCACACAAAAATTATTGGGGAACCAAAAGGGTCCTACTCATTAAAGTGTTAAAAAATGTCTTTTACTGTTTACTTTTAACACAATAAGCTCGAGATCAACTTCAGATCTATCCGTCAATTGTACGTTGTATTGTTGTTTATGTTTTTTGTTTGTTCGTTTTAGGCCCTTCTTTAAAAAAAAAAAAAAAAAAAACAGCTCAATTTTTTATATGGCAAACACAAAATATGCAACATTTTCCCCCAAAAATATCTCAAAGTGCAATATTTAATGTGACGTAATTGGAGCCTTGGATAGGTCAATAATTCATAATGACATTGATTTTGATTCATTATTATTTTTTAAAGAAAGAAACAGCCTGCATGGCAGCTTTGTGTTATTAGAGTGAACATTGCAACATTTTCTTGTTACATTTCACCTGTTTGATCTTTTATACCACTTTTTATGTTTTTAATCGTATTTTAAAATGGGCCGTGGGGCCGTTAAAAAATGACCTTCGGGCCGCAAATGGCCCCCGGGCCGCACTTAGGACATCCCTGGGTTAAAGTGTCCGCCCTGAGATCGGTAGGTTGTGAGTTCAAACCCCGGCCGAGTCATAGTAAAGACTATAAAAATGGCACCCATTACCTCCATGCTTGGCACTCAGCATCAAAGGTTGCAATTGGGGGTTGAATCACCAAAAATTATTCCCGGGCGTGGCCACCGCTGCTGCCCACTGCTCCCCTCACCTCCCAGGGGGTGAAAAAGGGGATGGGTCAAATGCAGAGGACAAATTTCACCACACCTAAGTACTTTAACTTGAACTTAAATGATGTGTCCTCAGTTCACAATGTCCATTATTATTACTATTGATATATGCTAAGCTACAATGAAAGTGTTTATCAGTGACAAAGCAAATTGGTGTAGAGCAGGGGTCACCAACGCGGTGCCCGCGGGCACCAGGTAGCCCGTAAGGACCAGATGAGTAGCCCGCTGGCCTGTTCTAAAAATAGCTCAAATAGCAGCACTTACCAGTGAGCTGCCTCTATTTTTTAAATTGTATTTATTTACTAGCAAGCTGGTTTCACTTTGCCCGACATTTTTAATTCTAAGAGAGACTAAACTCAAATAGAATTTGAAAATCCAAGAAAATATTTTAAAGACTTGGTCTTCACTTGTTTAAATAAATTCATTAATTTTTTTACTTTGCTTCTTATAACTTTCAGAAAGACAATTTTAGAGAAAAAATACAACCTTAAAAATGATTTTAGGATTTTTAAACACATATACCTTTTTACCTTTTAAATTCCTTCCTCTTCTTTCCTGACAATTTAAATCAATGTTCAAGTAAAAAAAAATTTTTTTTATTGTAAAGAATAATAAATAAATTGTAATTTAATTCTTCATTTTAGCTTGTGTTTTTTCGACGAAGAATATTTGTGAAATATTTCTTCAAACTTATTATGATTAAAATTCCAAAAAATTATTCTGGCAAATCTAGAAAATCTGTAGAATCAAATTTAAATCTTATGTCAAAGTCTTTTGAATTGATTTTAAAATTTTTGTTCTGGAAAATCTAGAAGAAATAATGATTTGTCTTTGTTAGAAATATAGCTTGGTCCAATTTGTTATATATTCTAACAAAGTGTAGATTGGATTTTAACCTATTTAAAACATGTCATCAAAATTCTAAAATTAATCTTAATCAGGAAAAATTACTAATGATGTTCCATAAAATCTTTTTTTAAGTTTTTCTCTTCTTTTTTTCGGTTCAATTTTGAATTTTAAAGAGTCAAAATTGAAGATAAAATATGTTTCAAAATTTAATTGTCATTTTTTTCATGTTTTCTCCTCTTTTAAACTGTTCAATTAAGTGTAAATATCATTAATTATTAATAATAACATAGAGTTAAAGGTAAAATGAGCAAACTGGCTATTTCTGGCAATTTATAAAAGTGTGTATCAAACTGGTAGCCCTTCGCATTAATCACTACCCAAGAAGTAGCTCTTGGTTTCAAAAAGGTTGGTGACCCCTGGTGTAGAGTCTAATGATATATTTAATTAACAATGGATCAGTTTTATTTTGACAGTAGTTACAAACAAGCTGCAGGCTAAAATGGAGCTCTTTGTTGTGTTTTCAGGTGGTTGAAACAGCTAGAGTGTTTGTCACGGACACCAACGATGAAACTCCTGAATTCCAGAACCTGCCTTTTATTGTTAATATCCCAGAGGTACTGTAGAGCCTACTAGCATTGACACAAACCCAATTTTGGAAAGAAAACCCCTCGATGTCTTGGATATGTTCTTTTTAGGATGCCGTGGCAGGGAGCAGCGTCTACAGAGTCCAGGCACTGGATAAAGACATGGGTTCAGGAGGCAGCATCTGCTATTCCCTCCAGGTGAACCTCAATCTTTTAATGTTATGCAGAGTATGCGGCACTCGTGACGTTTTAAGCTGCTTTTTCATTCGGATTCATACAATCCAAGGCTGCTCCAGTTTGCAGAACAAATGGCGAATTTGAGCGTGATCCTTTTTTTTCTGTTGCCTTTATCAGTTGTCAGAAAAACTAAAAGGGTTCTTTTTTGAGTTTGGACTTTCAGTTTCACGGTTAAGGAGTGTGGAAAAAGGATGGATGGATTTGATTAATCTCATACACACTTTCAAGAATCGTGAGTGTGGTAGAGAAAGTGGTCCTGTGTGGTTTCAGACAGCTATGGGCAATTGAGCTCCTGTTTGAAGCCTAGAACAATGGTGAAATAAAAGGTTGGAATTTGCAAGAACTGGCAAGGATATGGGAGCTCATTGGTGACATTTGTAGGAATCGTACTTGAATCCCAGTTAGTGTATGAACTGGGACATGTTCAGTAAGTAGAGTGTTGTCTAGATCAGTGTTTTTCAACCTTTTTTGAGCCAAAGCACATTTTTTGCGTTGAAAAAATGCGGAGGCACACCACCAGCAGAAATCATTAAAAAACGAAACTCAGTTGACTGTAAAAAGTCATTGTTGCAATTGTTGGATATGACTTTAACCAGGGGTCCCCAAACCTTTTTGACTCGGGGGCCGCATTGGGTAACAAAAATTTGGCCGGGGGCCGGGCTGTGTGTATATATATATATATATATATATATATATATATCTATATATATATATATATATATATATATATATTATATATATATATATATATATATATATATATATAATATATATATATATAGATATATATATATATATATATATATATATACATACACTACCTTTCAAAAGTTTGGGGTCACCCAAACAATTTTGTGGAATAGCCTTCATTTCTAAGAACAAGAATAGACTGTCGAGTTTCAGATGAAAGTTCTCTTTTTCTGGCCATTTTGAGCATTTAGTTGACCCCACAAATGTGATGCTCCAGAAACTCAATCTGCTCAAAGGAAGGTCAGTTTTGTAGCTTCTGTAACGAGCTAAGCTGTTTTCAGATGTGTGAACATGATTGCACAAGGGTTTTCTAATCATCAATTAGCCTTCTGAGCCAATGAGCAAACACATTGTACCATTAGAACACTGGAGTGATAGTGCTGGAAATGGGCCTCTATACACCTATGTAGATATTGCACCAAAAAGCAGACATTTGCAGCTAGAATAGTCATTTACCACATTAGCAATGTATAGAGTGTATTTCTTTAAAGTTAAGACTAGTTTAAAGTGATCTTTTCCTTAAAAAATAAGGACATTTCAATGTGACCCCAAACTTTTGAACGGTAGTGTGTGTATATATATATATATATATATATATATATATATATATATATATATATATATATATATATATATATATATATATATATGTATTATATATATATAATATATATATATATATATATATATATATATATATATATATATATATATATATATCTACATACATATGTATATATATATATATATACACATATATATATATATATATATATATATATATATATATATATATATATATATATATATATATATACATTGTCTTTATATTACAGCAAGTTAATCCGTTTTGTCATTTAACATCAATTAACATTGATGTTCATCAACATTTAACATTGTCATGTTATCGATGGAAAATTCATTTTTAGACAATATGATTTGCCTGAGCGGCTAGGAGACACCAAGAGTAACAAGCGGTATAAAAATAGATTACAAAGGAAAGATAAAATAAAAAAATAAAAAAATAAAAATATATATATATATATTTTTTTTTTACTTCGGACTTTCCGTGGGCTGGATTTTGGATGCTGGGGGGCCGGATCCGGCCCGCGGGCCGTAGTTTGGGAACCACAGCTTTAAACCATAACCAACCATGCATCAATATTGCTTTTGAGTTTTTTGCTGTTTTCCTGTGTGTGGTGTTTTAGTTCTTGTCTTGCGCTCCTATTTTGGTCTTTTATTGGTATTTTCCTGTAGCAGTTTCATGTCTTCCTTGGAGCGATATTTCCCGCATCTACTTTGTTTTAGCAATCAAGAATATTTCAGTTGTTTTTTTATCCTTCTTTGTGGGGACATTGTTGGATTGTCATGTCATGTTCGGATGTACATTGTGGACGCCGTCTTTGCTCCACAGTAAGTCTTTGCTGTCGTCCAGCATTCTGTTTTTGTTTACTTTGTAGCCAGTTCAGTTTTAGTTTTGTTCTGCATAGCCTTCCCTAAGCTTCAATGACTTTTCTTAGGGGCACTCATCTTTTGTCTATTTTTGGTTTAAGCATTAGACACCTTTTTACCTGCACCCTGCCTCCCGCTGTTTCCGACATCTACAAAGCAATTAGCTACCTGCCACCTACTGATATGGAAGAGTATTACACGGTTACTCTGCCGCGCTCTAGACAGCACCGACACTCAACAACAACACATCATTTGCAGACTATAATTACTGGTTTTCAGAACATATTTTTAACCCAAATAGGTGAATTTACATAATCTCCAAAGGCACACTAGACCCAGGCACAGTGGTTGAAAAACACTGGTCTAGATGAGTGATTCTTATCTGGTGGGTCACAACTGTTTTCAGTGAGTCACAGTTATTTACCTTGGCAAAAAACTGTCGTCGTTGTGGCTTGTACAGCCCTTTGAGACACTTGTGATTTAGGGCTATATAAATAAACATTGATTGATTGAAAAACAGAACTGATATTGTCCTTTTATTTAGAATTTTAAGATTTTTTTTTTATCTGGCACGGTGTTGCGTATTATTGTGTCAGGATGGCCGAGCGGTCTAAGGCGCTGCGTTCAGGTCGCAGTCTCCTCTGGAGGCGTGGGTTCAAATCCCACTTCTGACAGCACATCATTTCTACCATGAATTGATTTACGTGGACCCCGACTTCAACAAATTGAAAAACCAGTGTTTCCCACACATTCATTTCTTTGTGGCGGCCCGCCACGAAAGAATTACGTCCGCCACAAATAATTTTTTTTATTTTTTTATTTTTTTTGTCCTGTCCAGCTTCTCAGGCAAATCATATAGTTGATGTAGATGCCCATATAGGCTGTTCTGATTTACCTTACAAAAGAGAAGTGTAGGATACTTCTCTTGTTGCCTTATTGGTATTTGACCACTACTGTTTTCTGTTTATTTGTTACTGACTGTGGCAGGACACCTCTGCCTCTGTTTCACTTTATGTTGCTGGTAAATAATATGGTTGTAGTAGTAGGCTAAAGATGAATTATTTAGTATGCACTAATTAAAGGGGCAGAGCTTTAAGAGACATTTTAGCTTTTATATTTTATAAGATATATTTTTTGTAAGAACCACGATTAAAAAATATATTTTACTGAATAACTTATTGTTCAAATCTGTATATAAATATGTACACGAAGTGTTGTAATTATATTGTAAAATGGATGGACTTTTAAAACAAAACTGTTATTATTAATTAGTAAGTATACATTTTTGAGCCTTTTTAGAGAAAATCATATCATTGTAGTAAATTATGCAAATTACTCGATGATGCCATGGTGACCACGCCCATAGCCACGCCCCCACCGCCACAGGTATCTTGGCAGTTTATGAGAAACACTGAAAACTTATTCGTGTGTTACCATTTAGTGGTCAATTGTACGGAATATGTACTGTACTGTGCAATCTACTAATTAAAGTTTCGATCAATCAATCAAAAAAAAACTTCTTAAGGTGGCGACGACGCTCCGTAATGCTATTTAAACCCCAACAAAGTTTGTTAGTCTACTGCTTTTGAGACTGAATGTTCCAGTCCCGCCTTAGTGTTTGCCTCTATGTGTGTTATGCTTCTTATGTATTAGCTGTTTAAGTGCAAGCTAGATTTTAATTGTCTATTCAATGGTCATATTTGAAGATGTTAGACATCGGCATTGTAATATTGCTGATGCTAATTTAATTGCTAACGCATTTATGGGATTTTCAATGTAAATTAACATCGAGGGAGCGCATTTGTTTAAATTAATTTTGTTAAAGGCCTATAAAGTAAAAGCTCTCATATAGAAGTCAACTGGAGCCTTTTATTGAGAACCTGTTATCTGTCTGTTGAGTAACAAGCAAAGACCAAACATTTCTACGAGCAGAATAGAAGTTATTTGTTGAAATAATTTAGAATTTGTGGATGAAAAATTTATTGTTTCTTTAAATGTTAGGAAGAAATGTCAAATTCAATCTTCAATGATACTTTATTTTCGGACTTGAAAGATTATTTGTAGTCATTTCGTCTATACAACTAGACAAACATTGTCTTCATTGATATTTGAGAATTTTACCGTATTTTTCGGACCTCAGAGCGCACTTAAAATTTCTCAAAAATCGACACTGCACTTTATAACTTGGTGCTCCTATGTGTGTATTCATTCTGGTTGTGCTGACCGACCTTGAAACCATTTTATTTGGTGCATGGTGTAATGATAAGTGTTACCAGTAGATGGCAGTCACACACAAGAGATACATGTCGACTGCCTGTTCAATAAATGACGCAAGTACTGGTACGCAAGAAACACCAAAATGTTGATGTTTCATTGAGAATGTAGAACAGGGGTCACCAACGCGGTGCCCGCGGGCACCAGGTAGCCCGTAAGGACCAGATGAGTAGCCCGCTGGGCTGTTCTAAAAATAGCTCAAAAAGCAGCACTTACCAGTGAGCTGCCTCTATTTTTTAAATTGTATTTATTTACTAGCAATCTGGTCTCGCTTTGCCCGACATTTTTAATTCTAAGAGAGACAAAACTCAAATAGAATTTGAAAATCCAAGAAAATATTTTAAAGACTTGGTCTTCACTTGTTTAAATAAATTCATAATTTTTTTTACTTTGCTTCTTATAACTTTCAGAAAGACAAATTTAGAGAAAAAATACAACCTTAAAAATGATTTTAGGATCTTTAAACACATATACCTTTTTACCTTTTAAATTCCTTCCTCTTCTTTCCTGACAATTTAAATCAATGTTCAAGTAAATGTATTTTTTTTATTGTAAAGAATAATAAATAAATTGTAATTTAATTCTTCATTTTAGCTTCTGTTTTTTCGACGAAGAATATTTGTGAAATATTTCTTCAAACTTATTATGATTAAAATTCAAAAAAATTATTCTGGCAAATCTAGAAAATCTGTAGAATCAAATTTAAATCTTATTTCAAAGTCTTTTGAATTTATTTTAAAAATTTTGTTCTGGAAAATCTAGAAGAAATAATGATTTGTCTTTGTTAGAAATATAGCTTGGTCCAATTTGTTATATATTCTAACAAAGTGTAGATTGGATTTTAACCTATTTAAAACATGTCATCAAAATTCTCAAATTAATCTTAATCAGGAAAAATTACTAATTATGTTCCATAAATTATTTTTTTAAGTTTTTGTCTTCTTTTTTTCGGTTGAATTTAGAATTTTAAAGATTCGAAATTGAAGATAAACTATGTTTCGAAATTGAAGATAAACTATGTTTCAAAATTTAATTGTCATTTTTTTCGTGTTTTCTCCTCTTTTAAACCGTTCAATTAAGTGTAAATATCATTAATTATTAATAATAACATAGAGTTAAAGGTAAATTGAGCAAATTGGCTATTTCTGGCAATTTATTTAAGTGTGTATCAAACTGGTAGCCCTTCGCATTAATCACTACCCAAGAAGTAGCTCTTGGTTTCAAAAAGGTTGGTGACCCCTGATGTAGAACATTACACACGGCGCTCAAAAATGTTGTAGTACAACTTTGGTAAGCTGTGAAGCCACACTGCTTGATGGATTGTCGGAGAATTACGGCTAATGTAGTCAGACGTACTGTGCTTCAACATACGGGTATTATTATGGTGTGTGTAAGGACCACAAAATGGCACCTATTCGGAGACATTCTATCTGCCATTTTGTTTCGCAATATTATGTAAAATCAAAATGTTTTACCTATTGGTACCTGTCGTGTATTTGGGATTTGCATAAATCCCGAAAACTTGCGTGCGTTCGCCTTTGTAGTCCGCGCCGTAGCCCATAAGCTCCTTTGTTTTCTCTCTCTTCTTGTGGGGCACTCATCCTCCACTGCTGCCATTCCTAATATAAAGTAGCGAACAGCTCGAACATAATCTGTCAGTAGACTCCATATGGAATAGCTAAAAACTACAACAAAGATGACGGTGAGAAGACGCTGTTGAAGTAGAGCCACGTAAAAAGGACCACTCACAAAATGGTGCATCTTGAAGAGATAGTCAGACATATTCTATGCAACATTTTGACCAAAGAACCACCATTACGTTTTATGTAGACCGCAAGGAAGTGTTTTAAATGTAGAAAAAACTAAAAATATGACCCCTTTAATGCGCCTTATAATTCTGTGCGCCTTTTGGATGAAGTAGACCCTAATAGACCCATTCATAGACAGTGCATAGAGTTGGGCAATAGAAACCAAAACTGATATCCCGGTATTTTTAGGCCAAATGGCTATACAGCAGGGGTCACCAACCTTTTTAATACCAGGAGCTACTTCTTGGGTAGTGATTAATGCGAAGGGCTACCAGTTTGATACACACTTAAATAAATTGCCAGAAATAGCCAATTTGCTCAATTTACCTTTAACTCTATGTTATTATTAATAATTAATGATATTTACACTTAATTGAACGGTTTAAAAGAGGAGAAAATATGTAAAAAAAATGACAATTACATTTTGAAACATAGTTTATCTTCAATTTCGACTCTTTAAAATTCAAAATTCAACCGAAAAAAAGAAGAGAAAAACTTAAAAAAATAATTTATGGAACATCATTAGTAATTTTTCCTGATTAAGATTAATTTTAGAATTTTGATGACATGTTTTAAATAGGTTAAAATCCAATCTACACTTTGTTAGAATATATAACAAATTGGACCAAGCTATATTTCTAACAAAGACAAATCATTATTTCTTCTAGATTTTCCAGAACAAAAATTTTAAAATCAATTCAAAAGACTTTGAAATAACATTTAAATTTGATTCTACAGATTTTCTAGATTTGCCAGAATAATTTTTTTGAATTTTAATCATAATACGTTTGAAGAAATATTTCACAAATATTCTTCGTCGAAAAAACAGAAGCTAAAATGAAGAATTAAATTAAAATGTATTTATTATTCTTTACAATAAAAAAAAATAAAAAAAATACTTGAACATTAATTTAAATTGTCAGGAAAGAAGAGGTAGGAATTTCAAAGGTAAAAAGGTATATGTGTTTAAAAATCCTAAAATCATTTTTAAGGTTGTATTTTTTCTCTAAAATTGTCTTTCTGAAAGTTATAAGAAGCAAAGTAAAAAAATTAATGAATTTATTTAAACAAGTGAAGACCAAGTCTTTAAAATATTTTCTTGGATTTTCAAATTCTATTTGAGTTTTGCCTCTCTTAGAATTAAAAATGTCGGGCAAAGCGAGACCAGCTTGCTAGTAAATAAATACAATTTAAAAAATAGAGGCAGCTCACTGGTAAGTGCTGCTATTTGAGCTATTTTTAGAACAGGCCGGCGGGCTACTCATCTGGTCCTTACGGGCTACCTGGTGCCCGCGGGCACCGCGTTGGTGACCCCTGCTATACAGTATATAATATATACCAGTATACTAAACAAAACGTGCAAAGTGCTTAAGGTTGTCTATGTATTTTACGGCTAGATAAGCAATGTTGAGATTACTCCGATTATTTTTGTTGTATATCGGAACGTAACATGTTGCTTATTCTTATAATATAATATAATAGTATAATATATTAGTTAGCAGTTACTGTGTCAAAGCAGTTTTCGTTAATTTTGTTCATTACTGTTAGGTTTACATAAACAGATGAAATTAGTTATAAAGTTGCTACAAGGAGAGGTATATGTTCTCAAGCAAATCGGTCTATGTTTAAATAAAGCTCCAGTGAAGTCGGAAGTTGAAAAGTTTGTTGTGTTGTGTCATTGTGCTCAGAGAAGCCTACGTAAACACGCAAGGGGCGGTGTTGAGCCAGTGGCAATGCAAACGGCCGTAACAAAGGCACATCAAAATATACCAGTATGGCGGTATTGTCTCAAATATATATCTTTTTCTAAAATATACTGGTATTAACTATAATATTGGCATACCACCCAGCCCTAACGGTGCGCCTTATGATCCGGTGCGACCTATGGTCTGAAAAATACGGTAGTTTAAAAGATTTCGGCAATTCGGGTACCACAGCCAAACTCGTTGAAAACCTCTAAAGCAGGGGTCACCAACGCGGTGCCCGCGGGCACCAGGTAGCCCGTAAGGACCAGATGAGTAGACCGCTGGCCTGTTCTAAAAATAGCTCAAATAGCAGCACTTACCAGTGATCTGCCTCTATTTTTTTAATTTTATTTATTTATTAGCAAGCTGGTCTCGCTGCGCTCGACATTTTTAATTCTAAGAGAGACAAAACTCAAATAGAATGTGAAAATCCAAGAAAATATTTTAAAGACTTGGTCTTCACTTGTTTAAATAAATTCATTATTTTTTTTACTTTGCTTCTTATAACTTTCAGAAAGACAATTTTAGAGAAAAAATACAACCTTAAAAATGATTTTAGGATTTTTAAACACATATACCTTTTTACCTTTTAAATTTCTTCCTCTTATTTCCTGACAATTTAAATCAATGTTCAAGTAATTTCTTTTATTTTTATTGTAAAGAATAATAAATACATTTTAATTTAATTCTTCATTTTAGCTTCTGTTTTTTCGACGAAGAATATTTGTGAAATATTTCTTTAAACTTATCATGATTAAAATTCAAAAAAATTATTCTGGCAAATCTAAAAAATCTGTAGAATCAAATTTAAACCTTATTTCAAAGTCTTTTGAATTTATTTTAACATTTTTGTACTGGAAAATCTAGAAGAAATAACTATTTGTCTTTGTTAGAAATATAGCTTGGTCCAATTTGTTATATATTCTAACAAAGTGCAGATTGGATGTTAACCTATTTAAAACATGTCATCAAAATTCTAAAATTAATCTTAATCAGGAAAAATTAGTAATGATGTTCCATAAATTATTTTTTTAATTTTTTCAAAAAGATTCGAATTAGCTAGTTTTTCTTTTCTTTTTTTCGGTTGAATTTTGAATTTTAAAGAGTCGAAATTGAAAATAAACTATGTTTCAAAATTTAACTGTCATTTTTTTCTTGTTTTTTCCTCTTTTAAACTGTTCAATTAAGTGTAAATATAATTAATTATTAACAATAACATAGAGTTAAAGGTAAATTGAGCAAATTGGCTATTTCTGGCAATTTATTTAAGTGTGTATCAAACTGGTAGCCCTTTGCATTAATCGGTACCCAAGAAGTAGCTCTTGGTTTCAAAAAGGTTGGTGACCCCTGCTCTAAAGGGACCCGTTCTTTGTGAGCCGCAGCTCTTTTCCTAGTAGAAATATAATTTTTGCGAATGAGTCGAGTCGTTTGAGTGAAAGATAAAAAAATTATTCACATTTGTGAGCCATTACGTTGCGAGCCGCTCGTTTTGCGAGTCTTTCTTACTCGCGTATCACAATACATTTCAACCTCGTGCATACATTTTTTTTTAATTCAGGAGTTTAATCAAGACAAATAGACCAATTAAAAGCTTAGAACTTTCAGACATTTAAAACAAATATATGGAATACTGAAATTTTAGTTTTTATTCGCCGCAAACCACGAATATTACTGAGAAATTCAGAAACACATTCTTAAAATATTTCACTGTGTGTGTAGTGAATGACTTTTTGGGTTGCCACTTGTAGTTAAAGGGTGATGGTGGGTCCTGCAGTCCAACCAGTACCAACAATGCCTGACGTTCAACTCATTCAACATTCAAAACATGTAAGGGGGTAAACTTTTCTGCTGGAAAACTCTTGATTGGCTTTAGTAGTAGAGTTCAACAACTTGCACTGAGCCTAGTCTATAAAACCCACTACACCTCCCTGATACCGAAGTACATGTCAAACTACTTCCTTAACGTAAATGACCGCCATAACCACAACACCAGGGGGAGCTCCACTAACCACGTTAAACCCAGATTCCGAACTAACAAAGGTCTTAAGTCATTCTCTTTCTATGCCACATCAATGTGGAATGCGCTCCCAACAGGTATAAAAGAAAGGGCATCTCTATCCTCCTTCAAAACCGCAATAAAAGTTCACCTCCAGGCAGCTACAACCCTAAACTAACACCCTCCCCGGATTGCTAATAATCAAATATAAACAATCAAATGCAAATACTTTTTCTTATGCCTTCTGATCTCTCTCTCTCTCTCTCTCTCTCTCTCTCTCTCTCTCTCTCTCTCTCTCTCTCTCTCTCTCTCTCTATGTCCACTACTTGATGTCCATATCCTACACCCCCCCAAGTCTCAATCAATCAATAGTAAGTTGATGACTTACGTCAAGTAGGATGTCATTCATGATACAGTCAGAAATACTCAGTAGTGCGCAGATCTGGTTGTGATGAGAGATGCATTGGGTTGTACGTTTGTATAAGTGATCCCTAGGACGAGGGTTATCATGCTTTCATGTGCATGAGCATAAACTTCCTTGCTGTATGAGTTGGCAAAATATCTCATGGTTGAGCTGACATCTAGGGGAGCGGTCATGTGGCTTGGAATAACCAAATAAAGGACATTTGAGCGATTGAATAGCGTGTGCAAGAGAAAAGGATTAACCTCAAATGAGCAGTTGGAAAATGGATTACAAAATTTAATTACATTTGAGCAGCGTATGGAACGCTTAATGATGGCTTATGTCTGCTTGGGTCCAGCAGCCAACAATGTGAGGGACAAATGTTCAAAGCTGGAGGGAAAGTAAACAGACTTTAACCACTTGTGAGCCTGTTTCCTTTGTCAGCCGTCGCCAAACGCCAGGTTCACCATCGACGGCAACAGTGGCATCCTGAGGGTGAAACCTGGCACCACGCTAGACTATGAGACCACGCCTACGCACTTTGTGACAGTGGTCGCCAAGGTGAGAGATCACTCTTGCTCTGCCTACATAGAATTGAAGGTTTTAGATGAATACACTCTACAATCAATCAAATATAGTAACAATGCATTTTTTGTAATCAACTAAGGCAGGGGTCGGCAACCTTTACCACTCAAAGAGCCATTTTGGAAAGTTTCACAAATTAAAGAAAACAATGGGAGCCACAAAAAAATTTTGAAAATTTAAAATGAAAAACACCGCATACAAAGCTTAAATTGCTTTGCGCTATGTTAACCAGGGGTCTCTGACACACGCACCGGCACGCATCTTAATAAGGAAATTTAATGTTAGTGCGGCCCGCGACTTTTAATTGAATGGCGCTTGATAGCGTCTTTCTTGCCAACCCTCTCAATTTTCCGGGAGACTCCCAAATTTCAGGACGTGCTGGCACTGCTTTTAGCGCCCTCTACAGCCTGCCCAAACAGCGTACCTGCTTGGCCACATGTTGAATGCAGCTTTTGCTTGCTCACTTAAGTGACAGCAAGGCATACTTGTTCAACAGCCACACAGCTTACACTGACGGTAGTCGTACAAAAACAACTTTAACACTGTTACGTTACAAATATGCGCCACACTTTGAACCCACACCAAAAAATAATGACAAACACATTTCTGGAGAACATCTGCACTGTAACACAACATAAACACAACACAACAAATACCCAGAATCCCATGCAGCCCTAACTCTTCCGCTCAACCGACGCACGGAGAGAGGGGGGGTTGGGGGGTGGGTTGATGTGTGGGGGGGTTTGGTGGTAGCGGGGGTGTATAATGATTGTAGACCGGAAGAGTTAGGTCTGCATGGGATTCTGGGTATTTGTTGTGTTGTGTTACGGTGCGGATGTTCTCCAGAAATGTTTTTGTCATTCTTTTGTGGTGTGGGTTCACAGTGTGGCGCATATTTGTAACGTAACAGTGTCAAAGTTGTTTTATACGGTCACCGTCAGTGTAAGCTGTGTGGCTGTTGAGCAAGTATGCCTTGCTGTCACCTACGTGTGCAAGTAAAAGCAACATATAACATGTGGCCGGGCTGGCACGTTGTTTGTAAATGCTATAGAGGACAATTAATGCAGTGCCATTAGGGCACACCCTTGATTAAGTAATTAGAGTGAAAATAGGATAATATTTGCCCTGGGAGATTTCTAGGAGAAGCAGTCTCTTGGGAAAATCGGGGGGGTCGTTAAGTATACTGGGAAAACCGGGAGGGTCGGCAAGTATGCAGCTGAGCCGCATCAGAGTGGCCAAAGAGCCGCGGGTTGCCGACCCCTGAACTAAGGACAGGTTTTGTCAATCGTTAGTGTACTAACTGCTAGGGATGTTAACAACAAAAACCGATGCGACCGAATATCCAGTTCCAGTTCCACTTTGCCGGTTACAGACCCCTCAATCGATAAGGTTCAGTTGTGAATCTTTAGGTTAATCAAGTGCAACCACATAGACCGGTTATCGGGCCAAACTAGAATTCAGTTGACATTTTTTGTCTTTAAAACGACACTAGAGCCAGGGATGTCTGTGGAAAGTGTCACGGGTTTCAATAGACGTAGATACATGGTCCAGGTGTCGCGCAAGACTAGCAATCAGTAGACAGTTTATCTTTCAAACAACGCGAGAGCCACGGTTGTCCGCCAAATAATTACCCACAAGATATGTAACGTGAACACCGCAGACAGTCTCCGTGCCGTGCCATCCGTCAATATTGTAACATCCAGAGTAATGGTGGCTCAGACAGATTCTCAGTTTGTCTTTCGTTATTCCCCAAAAAGCAAAGCATGTTTTCGTACAAAGGGCTCAACCTCCGTGTCTCGCTTTCTTTTACAGCATCCTTCCTTTCCCCTTTCAACTCCACAACACGTCACTTCCCATTTTTGTCCCGGAAGTCCCGCCCCCCAGGCAACCTATAGGTGTCTGCGACTACACTGACTTGACTTAACTTGTGGAAAAGAAATATATTTGACATGTGACATGTGCTTGCCTTTTTACTTTATTTCACATCTTTGGGGACAGATGTTGTGTTGGAAAAATTTGAAAAATACTGGAAGCATGTCACTTTTATAGAATGTGCTTTTTCTTTATATTTGAATATGAATGTGCCCATATGGTTATTCTCATGGCATTGAACTGATCAGTTGTCTTAGAATATTGGCCTCTCATCCGAGCAATTTCAATCAGTTCATGCTCATAGACTTAGCTTGGACAGATCTAATCGGAGTGCTTGGTGCCGAGGTCCTAACCATTTATTCTCAAATACGAGGAGGAGCGTATGTGCACAGGAAGGAATACTTTTGTTCTTTTGTGGTGTAAAAACAAATGTCCATCAACAAATGTTAACCATAGACCGTATCGAATCTTATTGAATTGTTCATACACTAAATCGAATCGTATGGAATCGTTCATACACTAATCAAATTGCATCGAATCGTTTTCTATAAATATATATATATTTTTAAATCTCTATAACCCATGTATCAAGATGCGAATCAAATTGTTCATCACAAAGAGATTTACATACCTACTAACTGCTGAATTCACTTTGTGATCAACCACCTCTGACTTATTCGAAATTAGCCTTAAGGAGAATCTTTTAAAATAATCTTGATTAAGTTCCGCAATCCAGGCTCCACTCTCTTGACTATTTGTGTTTCTTTTAGGACGGAGGAGGGAAATATAAAGGCAAACATCAGGTTTTGACCTCCACGGCCACCATAACAGTCAACATCCTTGATGCCCAAGACATGCCTCCATCCTTCATAGGAACGCCTTACTTCGGCTACATATACGAAGTCTCCGTTCCTGTAAGTTAAACCTCCACTCTTCCACACATTCCGTAATGACAAGTCAAACAATAATTACGCAGAAGTTTAATCTTTCTATATCGACCAGGGCTCTGAAATATTTACTGTGTATGCCAGAGATGGGGACCAAGGCATTCCTAACCCCATTTATTACTCCATCATCGATGGTAAGATCGGCCAGAAATGATCATGCACTGAGATGCTATATAATAAATAGTACTTGCATATCTGTTTCAGGAAGTGACGGTGTTTTCGACATCAACAGCACAAGTGGTTGCATCACCTTGACAACGCATCCCTCCCTGCTGAAAAATGAACTCTACGAAGTCGAAGTCAAGGTAGTTCTTGTAGCTTTAACAGTGATTTCCACATAGCATGTGTTGACCCGTATAATGCTCAAACCAAGGCATCAGAGGTGGGAGCCAACGGTCACTTGTTGGACTACGACATTGCCATGGTGACGATCCGAGTGGTGGACCTTAACAACCACCCGCCTACTTTTTATGGCGAGAACGGACCACAGAGCAAGTTTGAGGTCACCATGTATGAGCACCCTCCTGCAGGGGAGATCCTACGCGGATTCAAGATCACGGTCAACGATTCAGATCAGGTTAGTAGATCTGAAAAGAGTATTTTGACTTTATCTAAAAAAAACAACAGAACATTGACATGTAATTTTTCTTTAAACACGTATTTTGACTCTTAGGGGGCAAATGCCAAATTCAAATTAAGACTGGTGGGACCGAGCAGAGTTCTACGAGTGGTTCCCCAGACGGTCCTGAACGAAGCCCAGGTAACCATCATCGTGGAGGACACATCTGGCATCGACTACGAAAAAGGACAGACCCTCTCGTTCAAGGTCAGAACTCATAAGAAGAAGTCTAATTTCACAAACTTCCCTACAGGCACAATAGGAGGTTCCAGTTGTTTTATCATTACGGTATGTATACACAGCTTTTGGCGGTGGAAATTGACACTCCCGAGCGCTTCAGTGCGACAGCAGATATCGTGATCAACCTTCTGGACACTAACGACAACACCCCCAAATTCACCTCGGAGTATTACATTACCAGGGTCGCGGAGAACTCCCCCGGAGGCTCTAGTGTTGCATCTGTTACGGTAAGATTGCCATTTTAGCCCGACCAAAGACTTTCCTATTTACTTTATTTTGTCACATGACCACATACACTGTATCTTGTCTCTGACATTATTATCGTTTTGCTTGCTCCTCCAGGCAAACGATCCAGACTCGGGACCTTGGGGTGAAGTCAAATACTCCATTTATGGATCAGGGTCAGATTTGTAAGTATAAACAAAACACAACTTGAGACTTCCTGGTAGTAAAGATCCCGATCCATATTTAGATTCTGCGTAAGGACGTTAGCAGGGAACAAGTCTGTTTAGGCACAACGCAAACAGCCTCGGGCTAAGATGGCTCCAAGATTCCGGCTAATCTTCTAATTGGATTGCGAGGTTAAAAATAGTCAGCGTGGCCCATCTCACGTCGGAGCGAGCCAATTAACATACAGGGTGACAGCTGGAGCCCCGAGATGGAGAAGTAAGGAAAGCGCAGTGGCGGAGGGAAAGTGTAAATTTATGCTCGTCGGCAGGCAGCCACCAGAGCTAATTGTGTGAAAGTTTGCGAGCAACTTGTGAGTTATCGCAGGAAATAAAATGGCAGCAAGCCCGATGTCAAAATAAAAACACAAACCACCGATACAACTGTTATAACTTATGATCTTTAAAACATACTTCTCAAAGATGTGTGCATGTAGCCTAGTCGAGGTATCAACATATTAATTTGTTATTTGTGGTTATAATATTACGCATGCAAATGGTGACCAAAACACAAATCTTAATGCAATGTAACTTTTTTTTAAATCAGTTTTAATACAGTAGTACCTCAACTTATAAGCTTAATTGATGTTCAAAGCTCGTAACTCAAAAGATCCATCCATCCATCCATTTTCTTCCGCTTATCAGCAGCAGCCTAAGCAGGGAAGCCCAGACTTCCCTCTCCCCAGCCACTTCGTCCAGCTCTTCCCGGGGGATGCCAAGGCGTTCCCAGGCCAGCCGGGATACATAGTCTTACCAACGTGTCCTGGGTCTTCCCCGTGGCCTCCTACCGGTCGGACGTACCCTAAACACCTCGCTATGGAGGCGTTCGGGTGGCATCCTGACCAGATGCTTGAACCACCTCATTTGGCTCCTCTGGAAGTGGAGGAGCAGCAGCTTTACTTTGAGCTCCCCCCGGATGGCAGAGCTTCTCAGATTTTCTAGATTTGCCAGAATAATTTTTTTGAATTTTAATCATAATAAGTTTGAAGAAATATTTCACAAATATTCTTCGTCGAAAAAACAGAAGCTAAAATGAAGAATTAAATTACAATTTATTTATTATTCTTTACAATAAAAAAATGCATTTACTTGAACATTGATTTAAATTGTCAGGAAAGAAGAGGAAGGAATTTAAAAGGTAAAAAGGTATATGTGTTTAAAAATCCTAAAATCATTTTTAAGGTTGTATTTTTTCTCTAAATTTGTCTTTCTGAAAGTTATAAGAAGCAAAGTAAAAAAATTAATGAATTTATTTAAACAAGTGAAGACCAAGTCTTTAAAATATTTTCTTGGATTTTCAAATTCTATTTGAGTTTTGTCTCTCTTAGAATTAAAAATGTCGGGCAAAGCGAGACCAGATTGCTAGTAAATAAATACAATTTAAAAAATAGAGGCAGCTCACTGGTAAGTGCTGCTATTTGAGCTATTTTTAGAACAGGCCGGCGGGCTACTCATCTGGTCCTTACGGGCTACCTGGTGCCCGCGGGCACCGCGTTGGTGACCCCTGTCTTATAGGGTTCACTCGAACAATCGCTACACCAACTAGCGGAAGGAAGGCTTGTAACTCAAATTCTTGATGGCTGCTAAAAGCAAAACAATTAGCCAATCAAAGTCAATCAATCAAAGTTTACTTGTATAGCCCTTAATGTCTCGAATGTCTCAAAGGGCTGCACAAGCCACAACGACATCCTCGGCTCAGATCCCACATCAGGGCAAAAAAAAAACCTCAACCCAATGGGGACAATGAGAAACCTCGGAGGGGACCCACTCACCTGGGCAAGAGACAGCTCATATCTCAAAACACTCTAATACAGGGGTCACCAACGTGGTGCCCGCGGGCACCAGGTAGCCCGTAAGGACCAGATGAGTAGCCCGCTGGCCTGTTCTAAAAATAGCTCAAATAGCAGCACTTACCAGTGAGCTGCCTCTATTTTTTAAAATTTTATTTATTTACTAGCAAGCTGGTCTCGCTTTGCTCGACATTTTTAATTCTAAGAGAGACAAAACTCAAATAGAATTTGAAAATCCAAGAAAATATTTTAAAGACTTGGTCTTCACTTGTTTAAATAACTTCATTATTTTTTTACTTTGCTTCTCATAACTTTCAGAAAGACAATTTTAGAGACAAAATACAACCTTAGAAATGATTTTAGGATTTTTAAACACATATACCTTTTTACCTTTTAAATTCCTTCCTCTTCTTTCCTGACAATTTAAACCAATGTTCAAGTAAATTTATTTTTTATTGTAAAGAATAATAAATACATTTTAATTTAATTCTTCATTTTAGCTTCTGTTTTTTCGACGAACAATATTTGTGAAATATTTCTTCAAACTTATTATGATTAAAATTCAAAAAAAATTCTTCTGGAAAATCTAGAAAATCTGTAGAATCAAATTTAAATCTTATTTCAAAGTCTTTTGAATTTCTTTGAAAAATTTTTGTTCTGGAAAATCTAGAAGAAATAATGATTTGTCTTTGTTAGAAATATAGCTTGGTCCAATTTGTTATATATTCTAACAAAGTGCAGATTGGATTTTAACCTATTTAAAACATGTCATCAAAATTCTAAAATTAATCTTAATCAGGAAAAATTACTAATGATGTTCCATAAATTATTTTTTTTAAATTTTTTCCAAAAGATTAGAATTAGCTAGTTTTTCTCTTCTTTTTTTCAGTTGAATTTTGAATTTTAAAGAGTCGAAATTGAAGATAAACTATGTTTCAAAATGTAATTGTCATTTTTTTGTGTTTTCTCCTCTTTTAAACCGTTCAATTAAGTGTAAATATCACTAATTATTAATAATAACATAGAGTTAAAGGTAAATTGAGCAAATTGGCTATTTCTGGCAATTTATTTAAGTGTGTATCAAACTGGTAGCCCTTCGCATTAATCACTACCCAAGAAGTAGCTCTTGCTTTCATAAAGGTTGGTGACCCCTGCTCTAATAAGTCAAGGCACCACCGTACTAGACCGTTTTGAACAAGAAAACAATGACCCAGAAAGTAGTCATTTCATTGATATTTTTGCTGATTATGTAAAATACATTCCGCTTGCCTTGGTGACCCGTGGTGCAGGTTTTCCATCCACCCGTCGACAGGCCTCATCTCCACACAGCCGTGGACCACCCTGGACGCGGAGGTGCGCTCCAAATTCAACTTCTACGTGAAGGCGGAGGACTCGAAGGGAAAGTACAGCCTGGCCGAAGTCTTCGTCACCGTGCTGGACATGAACGACCACTCGCCCGTATTCCACGACAAGCTGCTGGAGAAGACCATGGTCATTGGCACGCCAGTTAAAGTGGAGGTGTGTAGAAAACAACCGCACAGTATTTAGTTGAAAATGACATGTTTATGGTTGTTTAGAAAAGTCTTTTTAGTACGGGCAGAATACAGGTCACAGTTTTATACGGAACATGTTCACATTTCGGGTCTTTATAGACAAAATCAGTACTGTATCTCTTTCTGAATGTTTTGTTTTTGTCGAAAAGTTGGCAAAACAACTAGAACAACTACACTTTAATTGTGTCCATTTCTGTATTGGAATTGGGAGAACATTTAGTACACATGTTGGTCTGACTCACACCTAGTCCAGCACGTTTGGCTCGTATGAGCGCACTAATACGCGCCCGATTTTCCCATAATTGGAAGAGGTAGGCTGGGCCATGTGTACGTTGGTAAACCTCACTCTCTGACAACTTCATGGGTGTGCTGGCTGCTGAGTTACCCAGCCCAGGATTTTAGCTCATTGGTCAGCACTAGGGTTGTACTAGAGATGTCCGATAATGGCTTTTTTGCCGATATCCGATATTCCGGTATTGTCCAACTCTTAATTACCGATTCCGATATCAACCGATACCGATATATACAGTCGTGGAATTAACACATTATGATGCCTAATTTGGTTGTGATGCCCCGCTGGATGCATTAAACAAATTAACAAGGTTTTCCAAAATAAATCAACTCAAGTTATGGAAAAAAAATGCCAACATGGCACTGCCATATTTATTATTGAAGTCACAAAGTGCATTATTTTTTTTTAACATGCCTCAAAACAGCAGCTTAGTAGCAGGGGGTGTATATTGTAGCGTCCCGTAAGAGTTAGTGCTGCAAGGGGTTCTGGGTATTTGTTCTGTGGTGTTTATGTTGTGTTACGGAGCGGATGTTCTCCCGAAATGTGTTTGTCATTCTTGTTTGGTGTGGGTTCACAGTGTGGCGCATATTTGTAACAGTGTTAAAGTTGTTTATACGGTCACCCTCAGTGTGACCTGTATGGCTGTTGACCAAGTATGATTTGCATTCACTTGTCTGTGTGAAAAACCGTACCTTTAAGAACCTTTAAGGTTTATTGGCGCTCTGTACTTCTCCCTACGTCCGCGTACCACTCCGTACAGCGGCAATTTAAAAAGTCATACATTTTACTTTTTGAAACCGATACCGATAATTTCCGATATTACATTTTAAAGCATTTATCGGCCGATAATATTGGCAGTCCGATATTATCGGACATCTCTGGTTGTACGGTATACCGGTATTGGTATAGTACCGCGATACTAATGAATCATATTCGGTCCTCTAAAAAGTACCGGTCCGCCGCCCCGTAGTAGTCACGTCGTGTCATTGTTGGTTTTACGAGCAGACAAGCTTGTTCGGCAGCGCACAATCACAAAGTACTTACAAGCAGACACAGTGTGTAGACAGAAAAGGGAGAACAGACGCATTTTGGATCTGGTCAGGATGCCACCCGAACGCCTCCCTAGGGAGGTGTTTAGGGCACGTCCGACCGGTAGGAGGCCACGGGGAAGACCCAGGACACGTTGGGAAGACTATGTCTCCCGGCTGGCCTGGGAACGCCTCGAGATCCCCTCGGGATCCCCCGGGAGGAGCTGGACGAAGTGGCTGGGGAGAGGGAAGTCTGGGCTTCCCTGCTTAGGCTGCTGCCCCCGCGACCCGACCTCGGATAAGCGGAAGAAGATGGATGGATGGAGACGCATTTTGGCTTAAAAACTAACGATAAAGGTGACGTTATAACACTGAAACAACCTCAGGAAGAGGTGCTTTAAGAAATGGCTAGCTAGCTAGCGGCTAAAGTCCAACCGCACTCGGCAGTGTTGTAGCTACTTCTAAATCACTAATCCTCGTCTCCATGGTGAGTTTCTTACAAGTATCATCCCTGCAGAACAAGGAATAGCTAAACATGTTTCACTACATACCGTAGCTCACCTGCATCACCGCTAATGACGCCGTTACTGAATGTAAACAAACGCCATGGGTGGATCTACACCTGACATCCACTGTAATGATACCAAGTACAGGAGTGTATCTAGTCGATACTACTATGATTACATCGATTTTTTTTAGCATCACAATATCTATTTGATTTTTATTTGTATTTATATTATGTTTATAAACTCAGGAAATATGTCGCTGGACACATGAGGACTTTGAATACGACCAATGTATGATCCTGTAACTACTTGGTATCGGATTGATACCTAAATTTGTGGTATCATCCAAAACTAATGTAAAGCATCAAAACAACAGAAGAATAAGTGATTATTACTTTTTAACAGAAGTGTAATAGCACATGTGAAAATAGAAAATAACCAGATATTAACAGTAAATGAACAAGTAGATTCATAATCCATTTTGTACCACTTGTCCTTTATAATGTTGACAAAAATAATAGAAGGGGAAATGACACAATACGTTACTGCAGGGGTCACCAACGCGGTGCCCGCGGGCACCAGGTAGCCCGTAAGGACCAGATGAGTAGCCCGCTGGCCTGTTCTAAAAATAGCTCAAATAGCAGCACTTACCAGTGAGCTGCCTCTATTTTTTAAATTGTATTTATTTACTAGCAAGCTGGTCTCACTTTGCTCGACATTTTTAATTGTAAGAGAGACAAAACTCAAATAGAATTTGAAAATCCAAGAAAATATTTTTAAGACTTGGTCTTCACTTGTTCAAATAAATTCATAATTTTTTTTACTTTGTTTCTTATAACTTTCAGAAAGACAATTTTAGAGAGAAAATACAACCTTAAAAATGATTTTAGGATTTTTAAACACATATACCTTTTTACCTTTTAAATTCCTTCCTCTTCTTTCCTGACAATTTAAATCAATGTTCAAGTAAATTTATTTTTTTTATTGTAAAGAATAATAAATACATTTTAATTTAATTCTTCATTTTAGCTTCTGTTTTTTCGACGAAGAATATTTGTGAAATATTTCTTCAAACTTATCATGATTAAAATTCAAAAAAATTATTCTGGCAAATCTACAAAATCCGTAGAATCAAATTTAAATCATATTTTAAAGTCTTTTGAATTTATTTTAAAATTTTTGTTCTGGAAAATCTAGAAGAAATAATGATTTGTCTTTGTTAGAAATATAGCTTGGTCCAATTTGTTATATATTCTAACAAAGTGCAGATTGGATTTTAACCTATTTAAAACATGTCATCAAAATTCTAAAATTAATCTTAATCAGCAAAAATTACTAATGATGTTCCATAAATTATTTTTTTTATTTTTTCAAAAAGATTCGAATTAGCTAGTTTTTCTCTTCTTTTTTTCGGTTGAATTTTGAATTTTAAAGAGTCGAAATTGAAGATAAACTATGTTTCAAAATTTAATTGTCATTTTTTTTCGTGTTTTCTCCTCTTTTAAACCATTAAATTAAGTGTAAATATCATTAATTATTAATAATAACATAGAGTTAAAGGTAAATTGAGCAAATTGGCTATTTCCTGGCAATTTATTTAAGTGTGTATCAAACTGGTAGCCCTTCGCATTAATCACTACCCAAGAAGTAGCTCTTGGTTTCAAAAAGGTTGGTGACCCCTGCATTACTGCATATGTCAGCAGCTAAATTAAAAGCCTTTGTTTGCTTACCAACCACTAAAAGGCAAGTTGTCTTGTATGCTCACTATTTTAATTAAGGACTAAATTGCAATAAGAAACACATGTTTAATGTACCCTAAGATTTTTTGTTAAAATAAAGCCAATAATGCAATTTTTTGTGGTTCCCTTTGTTTAGAAAAGTACCGAAAAGTATCGAAATACATCTTGATACCAAAATATTGGTATCGGGACAACACTAGTCAGCACACTCACTTCTCATGCCGTCGTAGTAAAAAACAAAACGCAATGTAAAGCCTCTACAATGGTGCCGTGATCCGGATGAAAGTGAGTAAGGTTTAGAATGGAACGGAATGATCTTTATTGTCATTGCAGAAGTACAACAACATTTTGTTCAGGGGGTTGAGTGGAACAGGGGCCAGCCACCCTTGGCCATGTGCACACCAGTAAACCTCCATCTTTGACATCTTTAAGAGTCTTCTGGCTGTTGAGTTACTCAGCTCGGGCTTTTAGCTCAGCGGTCAGCATGCTTGCTTCTCACGCCGCCGACTTGGGTTCACGTCCCGCTTGGAGCGGCGTTAGGGAAAAAACTCAACAAAACAACACAAAGCCGCTACATATGCACACGTGCAACTATAGTGCAATGTCTCATTGCAGGTTCTCAATGATAAACAACATGTTTCCTTAAGACTACATACTCTTAAAAACTAGTGTTGCCCAGCGTTGGTTCTCTTTGATGCACAGTGTTACATTGGTTTTCCTGCGCCCTGCTTTTCATTGGATTGTTTTCGTTTGTTGTTGTTTATTTAAAGGCCTACTGAAAGCCACTACTAGCGACCACGCAGTCTGATAGTTTATATATCAATGATGAAATCTTAACATTGCAACACATGCCGATACGGCCGGGTTAGATTGGTAAAGTGCAATTTTAAATTTCCCGCGAAATATCCTGCTGAAAACGTCTCGGTATGATGACGTTTGCGCGTGACGTCACGGATTGTAGCAAACATCTTGGGACAGCATTGTGGCCAGCTATAAAGTCGTCTGTTTTCATCGCAAAATTCAACAGTATTCTGGACATCTGTGTTGGTGAATCTTTTGCAATTTGTTTAATGAACAATGAAGACCGCAAAGAAGAAAGCTGTAGGTGGGAAGCGGTGTATTAGCGGCCGGCTGCAGCAACACAAACATGTAGTGGCTACGTCGTAGCCGGTGTTTCATTGTTTACATTCCCGAACGATGGCCTGTGGAGATGGGACAACAGAGACTCTTACCAGGAGGACTTTGAGTTGGATATGCGCTACCGTGAGTACGCAGCTGCGGCTTCCAAACATTTGATCGCTTGCCCGTACGTGCGTGCCGCTATGCGCATGTCACGTACGTAACTTTGGGGAAATATATGTGCTGTATGAACTTTGCGGAGGTGAACGGTACTTTGGGCTGTGGGATTGAGTGTGTTGTGCGGGTGTTTGATTTGTATTGGCGGGTTATATGGACGGGAGGGGGGAGGTGTTTGTTATGCGGGATTAATTTGTGGCATATTAAATATAAGCCTGGTTGTGTTGTGGCTAATAGAGTATATATATGTCTTGTGTTTATTTACTGTTTTAGTCATTCCCAGCTGAATATCAAGTCCCACCCGCCTCTCACAGCATCTTCCCTATCTGAATCGCTTCCACTGCCCTCTAATCCTTCACTCTCACTTTCCTCATCCACAAATCTTTCATCCTCGCTCAAATTAATGGGGAAATCGTCGCTTTCTCGGTCCGAATCGCTCTCGCTGCTGGTGGCCATGATTGTAAACAATGTGCAGCAACCTGTGACGTCACGCTACTTCCGGTACAGGCAAGGCTTTTTTTTTATCAGCGACCAAAAGTTGCAAACTTTATCGTCGATGTTCTCTACTAAATCCTTTCAGCAAAAATACGGCAATATCGCGAAATGATCAAGTACGACACATAGAATGGATCCCCGTTTAAATAAGAAAATCTCCTTTCAGTAGGCCTTTAAAGATTTTTTCAACATAGTTACGTTTGCCACAGTTTTCGTACAAATATTGCGCGTAACTAACTTGGCGGTGTACCTCTGTATCATTTCCCAGAATTGAGTGACCAAAGAAAAGAATCCCCCACGTTGGTGACTCAGTTTTTGTACTTTTTTTTTTTTTAGAGAATACAGCTTAATGATAGGCCACCATGGGGCCAAATAAAGTTGTGGGTGCAAGCCCTCTAATAAAGAAAGTGAGAATTACTATTAGATTCCAATTCATAGCAAAGGCACAAAGGCTACGTCCCCGTGGCTCCCCTGTCCCTGCTCATCGCCGTCTTTGCCAGACAGATGTATGCGTCCATTTCATGTACAAAACCCAAAACCAGTGAAGTTGGCACATTGCGTAAATTGTAAATAAAAACAGAATACAATGATTTGCAAATCCTTTTCAACCTATATTCAATCGAATAGACTGCAAAGACAAGATACTTAACGTTCGAACAATGAGCTAATATTTGCAAATATTAGCTCATTTGGAATTTGATGCCTGCAACATGTTTCAAAAAAGCTGGCACAAGTGGCAAAAAAGACTGAGAAAGTTGAGGAATGCTCATCAAACACTTATTTGGAACAGGCTAATTGGAACAAGTGGGTGCCATGATCGGGTACAAAAGCAGCTTCCTTTTATTTGCTCAGTCATTCACAAACAAGGATGGGGCGAGGGTCACCACTTTGTCAACAAATGCGTGAGCAAATAGTTTAAGAACAACATTTCTCAATGAGATTTTGCAAGGAATTTAGGGATTTCACCATCTACGCTCCGTAATATCATCAAAAGGTTCGGAGAATCTGGAGAAATCTCTGCACGTAAGCGACAATGCCCGTGACCTTCTATCTCTCAGGCGGTACTGCATCAAAAACAGACATCAGTGTGTAAAGAAGATCACCACATGGGCTCAGCAACACTTCACAAAACAACTGTCAGTAACTACAGTTCGTCGCTACGTCTGTAAGTGCAAGTTAAAACTCTACTATGCAAAGCGAAAGCCATTCATCAACAACACCCAGAAACGCCGCCGGCTTCGCTGGGCCCGAGCTCATCTAAGATGGACTGATGAAAAGTGAAAAAGTGCTCTGTGGTCTGACGAGTCCACATTTCAAATTGTTTTTGGACGTTGTGTCCTCTGGACCAAAGAGGAAAAGAACCATCCAGACTGGTATAGGCGCAAAGTTGAAAAGCTAGCATGTGTGATGGTATGGGGGTGTATTAGTGCCCAAGACATGGGTAACTTACACATCTGTGAAGGCACCATTCATGCTGAAAGGTACATACAAGTTTCGGAGCAACATATGTTGCCATCCAAGCAACGTCTTTTTCCTGGACGCCCCTGCTTATTTCAGCAAGACAATGCCAAGCCACGTGTTACAACAGCGTGGCTTCATAGTAAAAGAGTGCGGGTACTAGACTGGCATGCCTGTAGTCCAGACCAGTCTCCCATTGAAAATGTGTGGCGCATTATGAAGCCTAAAATAGCACAAGGGAGACCCCCGGACTGTTGAACAACTTAAGCTGTACATCAAGCAAGAATGGGAAAGAATTCCACCTGAAAAGCTTCAAAAATGTGTCTCCTCAGTTCCCAAACGTTTACTGAGTGTTGTTAAAAGGAAAGGCCATGTAACACAGTGGTAAAAATGCCCCTGTGCCAACTTTTTTGCAATGTGTGGCTGCCATTTATCTCCAGGTTAATGATTACTTGCAAAAAAAAATAGTTTCTCAGTTCCAACATTAAATATCTTGTCTTTGCAGTCCATTCTATTGAATATAAGTTGAAAAGGATTTGCAAATCATTGTATTCTGTTTTTATTTACGAATTACACAACGTGCCGACTTCACTGGTTTTGGGTTTTGTAATTTAACTGGTGCGATCGCTCCTCTCACTCGTAATTAGTGACAGCTTCCACAGAAATAAATAGTAAAAAAGGACTCCAGAAGACATACTGCAATAAAACAGCAAACGCTTATCGCAAGCGCTCAGTGCAGGCCAGCGGTAGGTGGGAGAGAAAGTCCTACAATGCGGGTACACCCTTAAGAAGTCTAAATGGGAAACTTTCATGCAGGCGATGGATGACGATGCAGAGTCTCCCAACAACGTCGTGGAGTATTCCATCATGACGGCGGACCCCGACAATGCGTTCGACATAAACGCAGAGACGGGCGAGATCCAGCTGAAGCCGTACATCAAGTCCATGGAGATCGTGCACAACATCACCATGCAAAAGGACTGCAAGTGGTCCCTGGTGGTGCAGGCCCGAGACCGAGGCTCTCCGTCCTTCAGCACCACAGCCGTGGTCAACATCGACATTACCGAGGCAGTAAGACCTTTTATTACTTCTTCTGCTGTTTGATGCCGGTAGCTCGAGCTGATGTAGAGTTCTGCATTTGAATTGCTACCTCGCTACGCTGCAGCTTGTCACCATTACGTTTGTAACGATCATTTTCCGTGCCTCAGTTGTCTTTCCATTGCACCGCTCCTGCATGTTGACAATGTTTCTGGTCTTGTGTGTTGTGCATCGTGCTTTCCAGATCAAGGGACGCGTCGTATCATACTTCATGGGCCTCAGCAAGCGTCCGCTGACCGTTTTCGGCATTTGTTTCAGCATTGTCATCTCTCTCATATTGCTAACCATCTGCATATCCACAATCCTGTACTGTAGTGCTGTGAAAAAGTCTAGAATCAATCCAGAGAGTAACTATATCAAAGTGATCCGCAGACCCAAGTGAGGAAAGTGTGTCCGTCCCATCTTTTCTATATACAGTGGTACCTGGGATTACGAGTGCTCCACCTTTTTCGGGTAACATGGTAAAGGGGTTCAGGTTACAAGTTGCCACACCACTAGTTGATGTAGTGAAAGGTAGAGTAATAGCCTACCAAAATATTATGTGTCTTAATAACTAGCATTATCTTATAGCAAGAAATCAACATAACTTTGCTTTTCCAATCTGGGAATAAATAAGAATAATAATAATACCTGGGATTTATATAGCGCTTTTCTAAGTACCCAAAGTCGCTTTACATGTAGAACCCATCATTCATTCACACCTGGTGGTGGTAAGCGACTTTCATAGCCACAGCTGCCCTGGGGTAGACTGACGGAAGCTTGGCTGCAATTTGCGCCACGACCACCACCTATCATTCATCATTCAATTCACCGGTGTGAGTGGCACCCGGGGCAAGGGTGAAGTGTCCCGCCCAAGGACACAACGGAAGCAATTTTTTTTGGATGGTAAGAGGCGTATATATATATATATATATATATATATATATATATATATATGTCTTAATTAGATTATGCAAAAAATAGTGCTCGATACCGTGGTAGAGCGTAATATGTATGTGTGGGAAAAAAATCACAAGACTATTTCATCTCTACAGGCCTGTTTCATGAGGGGTTTTCCTCAATCCTCAGGAAAAAAAATCTCCTGAGGATTGAGGAAAACCCCTCAAATAATAAATAATAAATAAATTGTAATTTAATTCTTCATTTTAGCTTCTGTTTTTTCGACGAAGAATATTTGTGAAATATTTCTTCAAACTTATTATGATTAAAATTCAAAAAAATTATTCCGGCAAATCTAGAAAATCTGTAGAATCAAATTTAAATCTTATTTCAAAGTCTTTTGAATTTATTTTAAAATTTTTGTTCTGGAAAATCTAGAAGAAATAATGATTTGTCTTTGTTAGAAATATAGCTTGGTCCAATTTGTTATATATTCTAACAAAGTGTAGATTGGATTTTAACCTATTTAAAACATGTCATCAAAATTCTAAAATTAATCTTAATCAGGAAAAATTACTAATGATGTTCCATAAATTATTTTTTAAAGTTTTTGTCTTCTTTTTTTCGGTTGAATTTAGAATTTTAAAGATTCGAAATTGAAGATAAACTATGTTTCAAAATTTAATTGTCATTTTTTTCGTGTTTTCTCCTCTTTTAAACCGTTCAAT